>NC_092144.1:13814904-14092404 GCF_043159975.1 Macaca nemestrina
CCCGAGTAGCTGGGACTACAGGCGCCTGCCACCTCGCCCGGCTAGTTTTTTGTATTTTTTGGTAGAGACAGGGTTTCACCGTGTTAGCCAGGATGGTCTCGATCTCCTGACCTCGTGATCCACCCTTCTCGGCCTCCCAAAGTGCTGGGATTACAGGCTTGCGCCACCGCGCCCGGCCCAATCTTTTCTTTTTTCCTTTTTTTTGAGGTGAACTCTTGCTCTGTCACCCAGGCTGGAGCGCAATGGCGTGATCTCGGCACACTGCAACCTCCATCTCCTGGGTTCAAGCAATTCTCCTGCCTCAGCCTCCTGAGTAGCTGGGATTACAGGTGTGTACCACCACGCCTGGCTCATTTTTGTATTTTTAGTAGAGATGGTGTTTCTCCATGTTGACCAGCCTGTCCTGGAACTCCTGACCTCAGGTGATTTGCCCGCCTTGGCCTCCCAAAGTGCTGGGATTACAGGCGTGAGCCACTGCACCCGGCCTGCACCCAGTCTCATGTATCCGTTTGTTCATGCATCTATTCATTCATCTGTCCCCTAACACACCCTCTCATCTCACCTGGTCCATCTCCATGATCACTCACCTAAACTAGTGCGGTTGGCTCCTGTGGGCTTCCCAGCTTCCACCCTAACCCCCACGACTTCTTGTCCAGACAGCAGCCAGAATGGTCCTGTAAAATATAAGTCACGTCACATTTGTCTCTGCTCTGACCCCTCCCCGGGCTCTGACCTCGCTGGAAAGAAAAACCAGGGTCGGCCGGGCATGGTGGCTCACAGCTGTAATCCTAACACTCTGGGAGGCCAAGGCGGGCATGAGCCACCACGCCCAGCCGTATAGTTCTTAACTATTTGGATTTGTCTTTCTGTGAACTGCCTGTCTTTGCCCACTTTTTTTTTTTAAATGCATGGTCTGTTTTTAATTGCATGGCCTCTCCTTTTTCTAATTGATTTGTGAGAACTCTTTATATATTCTGGATACTAGTCTTGTATTGGTTCCCTCATCTCTCTATTCATAGCACCCATCACAGAGGCTAGCACACAACAGGCACTCACTGGCCAGGCACAGTGGCTCACACCTGTAATCTCAGCACTTTGGGAGGCTGAAGCATGAGGATGGATTGTGCTCAGGAGTTTGAGACCAGCCTGGGCAACATAGCAAGACCCCATCTCTACTAAAAATTTAAAAAAAAATTAGCTGGGGCCAGGCACAGTGGCTCACATCTGTAATCCCAGCACTTTGGGAGGTCAAGGAGGGTGGATCATTTGAGGTCAGGAGTTTGAGACCAGCCTGGCCAACATCATGGTGAAACCCGATCTCTACTAAAAACACAGAAAAATTAGCCAGGTGTGCTGGCGCATGCCTGAAATCCCAGCTACTCTGGAGGCTGAGGTAGGTGAATTGCTTGAACCTGGAGGTGGAGGTTGCAGTGAGCCACGATCATACCACTGCACTCCAGCTTGGGCAACAGCAAGACCCTGTCTCAAAAGAAAAAAAAAAAAAAATAGAAAGAAAAGAAAAAAGAGGTTGGGCACAGTGACTCACGCCTATAATTCCAGCACTTTGGGAGGCCGAGGCGGGCGGATCATGAGGTCACGAGATCGAGACCACAGTGAAACCCTGTCTCTACTAAAGAAAAAAAAAAAAGTACAAAAAATTAGCCGGGCATGGTGGCAGCGGGCGCCTGTAGTCCCAGCTACTTGGGAGGCTGAGGCAGGAGAATGGCATGAACCCGGGAGGCGGAGTTTGCAGTGAGCTGAGATCGTGCCACTGCACTCCGGCCTAAGTGACAGAGCAAGACTCTGTTTCAAAAAAAAAAAAAAAAAAAAAGAAAAGAAAAAGAAAAAAGAAAAGATCCCTCATCATCCCTCCAATTCCGCTAGCTCTATGCACTGGGAGGCAGGAAGCTAAAAACATGAATCTGGAACCTGGCTTCATCACTTAATAGCTGTGTGACTTTGGGCAAGGGTCTTAACCTCTCTGAGCTCAAAGGAAATCATGCATGTGCTTGAACAGTCCGAGCACACAATAAGGGTTGCATAAATATTGGTGACAATTACTGCTACTGCCATCTTTTTTTTTTTTTTTTGAGACGGAGTCTCGCTCTGTTGCCCAGGCTGGAGTGCAGTGGTGCGATCTCGGCTCACTGCAAGCTCCGCCTCCCGGGTTCACGCCATTCTCCTGCCTCAGTCTCCTGAGCAGCTGGGACTACAGGCACCCGCCACCACGCCTGGCTAATATTTTGTATTTTTAGTAGAGACAGGGTTTCACCATGTTAGCCAGGATGGTCTCGATCTCCTGACCTCGTGATCCGCCCACCTCGGCCTCCCAAAGTGCTGGGATTACATGTGTGAGCCACAGCGCCCGGCCTTGCTACTGCCATCTGTACCAAGATTCAAGCTTCCTCCTTTTCCTAAGATCCCTACATCCTGACCACCAATTCCCAGCCTCCTTACTCTCTTTCTCTGCCCACACCCACTGCCCTGGTTCATGCCGGCTTCCACGTCCCCACCCGTAAGGAGGGATTAACAGCAGTGAGGGAAGTGAGTGATTAATGAATCTGCCTGCCACGGCCATAAGAGGCTTCGTGGCCTGGGTTCAAATCCCACCCCTGCCACTTACCAGCTGCGTGGCCGGGGGCAAGTCACTTCACGTCACAGGGCCTCAGTTTCTTCATCTGAAAAATGGGTGGCATTCCTGTCACTCTCAAGGTGGTTGTGGAAATCCAAAGAGATTACTCGTGTATTCCATCCACACTCTGCCTCAGACTCCATTTAAGGATGCTGTTGTCATTATTATAGGTGTCTCCTCCTCTGCCCTGCCCTGCCCTGCCCAGGAATATCCCAGCCCTCTCTGCCCGCCAACACCTACTCCAGGCCCACTCCTCCAGGGAGCCTCCCAGGCTTGCCCCAGCAAGCTGGAACCGCCCCTGTGGTACAGACGGCTCAGGCCCAGGAACCTAATTGCATGCTGCCCTGGCAGAACTCTTGTCTTCCAGCCTCAGGCTGTCATTTAACTTCATGTCTCTATTTTAAAACGTAAACCAGATGGCATCACTGCCCTGCCTGAAACTTTACAATGGTTTCCCACCTTCCGGAAGAAAAACTGCAAACTCTTTACTGGGATCCACAAACCCCTGCAGAATCGCTGCTCCGGGTTCATCTTCTGCGCCAACCACACGATTCCAAGCTTGGTCCAGCCTAAAGACCTTGGCCTTGCCCATCTTCTTTTTTTTTTTTTTTTTTGAGATGGAGTCTCGCTCTGTCACCTAGGTTGGAGTGCAGTGGCACAATCTCAGCTCACTACAACCTCCGCCTCCCGGGTTCAAGCGATTCTCCTGCCTCAGCCTCCTGAGTAGCTGGGATTACAGGCACACGCCACCACATCTAGCTAATTTTCATATTTTTAGTAGAGAGGGGGTTTCACCATGTTGATCAGGCTGGTCTCGAACTCGTAACCTCTTGACCCACCTGTCTCAGCCTCCCAGAGTGCTGGGATTACAGGCGTGAGCCACCACGCCCTGCCAATTTTTCTATTTTTAGTAGAGACAGGGTTTCCCCATGTTGACCAGGCTGGTCTCAAACTCCTGCCCTCAAGCAATCCACCTGCCTCGGCCTCCCAAAGTGCTGGGATTACATGCGTGAGCCACCGCGCCCGGCCTCCTTGTCTGATCTCTGCGGGGCTGGCACCCCCTGCCCACAACTACTCTCTACAGTGCCACCTGCTCGTATTTTATTCATAGCACTTAATGCCATCTGAAATTATCTTCTTTATTTACTTGCTAACTTGTGTGTTGGCTGCTTCCCTTCAGAGTGCCAGCTCCTGAAAAGCAGAAATTTTGTTTTGTTCACTATTGTATTTTCCGTGCCAAGAACAGTGCCTAGCACATGCACATAGTAGGTGCTCACGAGATATTTGTAGACTAAGTGAATGAATGAATGTGTCTCAGGTCCTCATTCTGATTGCTCTCTGTGCCCCTCCATCCTCGAAACAGCCCCTCAAACGTGCCTGCTGTGGAGCTGCCAACTGTACTGGCCTCCCCGCTTTCCCTGGCTCCCTTCACACCTGAACACGAGATGAAGAAGAGACACTTCAGCCCGGATATACAGTGTATGGGCTGGAATTTCAGCATCCTCACCCCCTTATCCTGGCAAGGGCCTGAAACTTAGCAACCCCACCGCCACACAGAAACACAGTATGGCCAGCAGGAGGAGGGGAACCGGGTTCCTGGGAGCACACAGAAGTTAGGGGAAGGGGAAAACCACGCCCAGGCTCCCCCTTCCAGCATAGTATTGCTTTGGAGAGAAGGAGGGAGAGAGGCCTCTGATTCACTCTTGAAAAACCGGCTCCTGGGTGTTTCCGGGGAAAACGCCTACTTCCCAACCTCGGCCCAGGTTGCCGGGGGGCCCAGGGGGCCCAGGACCCCAGCATCCTGGCCCCCTGCAGACGTCACTCTCTTCTCTGGACTCAGGTAGTCAGACCTGCCCTCTCCAGCTCAGGGGAGAAGGGACAGGAGGGCAGCTTCCTGTTTGAGTGGCTGGTAAAGCAAAAGACCAGCAGGTGTGGCCCTTATTATGAGTACGGGATAAGGGTGGGAGGGGTAGGGGGCCGAAGCTACTCAGCAACAATTGAGCCATGAGTTATTGGTATCCAGTCTAGAGGCTGTGACTCCAGTTCTGGACCCTGGGGCATGAGTTCCAGCGCCAGATGTGCCAGTTACTAGCTGTGTGACCTTGGGCAAGTGACTCCACCTCTCTGGGTCGGCTGCCTCACCTTTTTTACAAGGCACAGCACCTCCCATTGAGGTGTTTAGAGTCAATGATCCGCATGGTAAATACCTGACACGGAAGCCCTCCAATAAATGCTAGCTGGAGTGGAGTTTTTTATGATTGTTATCCAGACCCTGGTTCTCACTGCGTCCCCGCTCGAGACCCTGGAGGGTTCAGACGCTGTTAGCTGAGGGGATGTGCCCAGGAAAGGGTCAGAAACACCGACCCCGCGCCTGTCCACGCTGGGATGGGGACCGTCCAGAGGGGGGACGGGGGGAGGGGCAAGCCCGGAGACCCCAGCCCAGCGTTGGGAGGCGTTTGTCCCCTGACCCCCAGCAGGAAGGGAGCTGCCCCCACCACCCCCCACCCCCGCTCTCCCCGGAAAGGGGCCTCCGGCATCCCCGCGCGCAGCCTAGACCTCCAGTCGCGTCCACGGGGCCGGCCACACCCTGCACGATCGACCGGATCCTCGCAGGTCCGCGACCCTCGGGGGCCCGGAGCAGACACATCCTTCCCGCCGAGGTCACTCACCTGCGCCGCCGCCGCCGCCTCCGCCTCCCGGTGCGCACCCGGCTCGGCCCTCCGCAAACTCCAGCCCGGGCCTCTCCCGCAGCGGCGCCTGGGGGGCGGGGCCGACACCCACGGCCGGCCAATCAGCGGCTGCCTCCCGGTGCTTACGGCCAATCCGCGTCGTCCGCTTCGGGTGGACCCGACGGAAACATTCCAGAGGGATCCCTCCTCCTCTCCCGGCTCTTCCCGACTCCCCCCCGCGCCGCGAAGCAGTGGACCGTCCCGCCCTGCCTAAGCCGCGGCGGGCTGTACCAACGGAGGGCTGAGGAGGGGGGGGAGCTGCAGCTGGGCCCTGGCCAATCGCGAAGGAGGAAGGAGCCGAGCGGCCAATGGAAAGGAAGCTGGGGCCCCTGAACCACGTGCTGTCGGCTGAGTGCCCGTCTGGGGTGCCCTGGGTGGTGAGGGGCGGGGGAGTCAGGTGACCTAGGCCAGGTTTCGTGGAAAGGATTCGAACTTCCGACGTCCAGGAAAGCGGACCGTTTAGGAGGCCTGGGTGGGGGTCAATGGCAGCCCCCAACCCAGTTCCCCGCCCGGCCTCTTCTGCCCCAGCCCGGCCATCCTCGGAGCGGATAAAAAGATGCATTCATTCTCTGGGTGCGGGCGGGGGACCGACATGAATAGGGAGGGTCCCGAGTGTCCCTGCTTCCTGGGCTGTACAATGGACATTCATTCACTCATCAAATATTTAATGTGCCCCCTGCTCCGTGCCAGGCTCTGTCCTACCTCTGCAGACGCGTCAGTGAATAAGCCTAATGTGCTCCTGGTAGAGGTAACAGAGCGTGCGAAAGCCGAACAGAGCGATACAGCACGCTTTAGGATAGTGCAATATCGTGGGAGCTAGTAAATCAGTGTGGAAAAGCAAGATGGAATGAAAGGCAAGGGTGAGATAGTTTATTTGCTTGTTGGTTTATTGGGCTCTTACTATGGGCTAGGTCACAGAGGGTGCCCAGCCAGCCTTTCATAGATCTGTCTCCTCCATCTGACTATGAGGGTGGAGGCCAAGTCTCTCTTGTCAACCCTTAACTCTCACCTCAGGCTGCCACACAGCAGATTCTCAGCAAACCTGTGTGGACAAATACAACAGGTAGTTTACAAGGAAGGGGGATTTATCAGGTGGGCACAGATCCAAGAAACAAGAGTCACAAATGCGCCTGGACCAGGCCAGGACACTCGGTTCCTGGGACAGGAGAGATTTCCTTGTTCTAGTTCAAACCCAGCCACTTGTACAGCAACTGGGGCTGAATGCCCGGTGTTCTGGGAACTGTAGTTCCTGGAAGCCTCTAAGTGCTGAGACCCTACTCAAGCTTCGTAGAAAGACTGGTTTTTTGCAGTTTCCAGGGTGAGATGTTGTGTGCATCTCAGCCCCACCAGGACCTGCAGAGGGGCAGACTGAAAGGGGAGATGGAACCTTGAGCTTTGCGGCTGAGGATTGCCTGGCCGGCCCCTCCCAGCTGGCAAACACCCAGATTGCTGTGGCAGGCCAGGCAACAGGCACAGCTATTGTCCCTCCCTTCCTGTTCTGCTGACCTCTGCCATCCCACTGAGCAATCAGTTGCCTGGGCTGGCCAGTGCCCTCTGTGTGACTGTGCTGCCTGCCCTGCTTGAGCCTGGCATCTGAGCTGCCCCCTGCTCACTTGGAGAGAACAGGATGCTGAGCCCAGGGGACAGCATGACTGAGGCTGCAGAGTCCTGAGCCAGACTCCATCTGGCTCCTGTTTCCTGATGAGGAAGTGCCCCGAGAAGGGGTGATGGGATTATGGGATCGCTCTAGACACAGAACAGCGCTGGGTACCTCCTTTTTTTTTTTTTTTTTTTTTGAGACAGTGTCTAGCTCTGTCAGCCAGGCTGGAGTGCAGTAGCAGGATCTCGGCTCACTGCAACCTCCGCCTCCTAGGCTCAAGCAATCCTCCCATCTTAGCCTACCGAGTAGCTGGGACCACAGGCATACACCACCACACCTGGCTAATTTTGTTGTTATTGTTGTTTGTTTGTTTTTTTGAGACAGAGCCTCACTCTGTCGCCCAGGCTGCAGTGCAGTGGTGCAGTCTGAGCTCACTGCAACCTCTGCTTCTCAGGTTCGAGCAATTCTCACGCCTCAGTTTTCTGAGTAGCTGGAATTACAGGCGTGCGCCATCATGCTTGGCTAGATTTTTTGTATTTTTAATAGAGACGGAGTTTTGCCATGTTGGCCAGTCTGGTCTTGAACTCCTGGCCTCGAGTGATCCACCTGCCTCATCCTCCTGAAATGCTGGGATTACAGGCATGAGCCACTGTGCACGGCCTGTTCCTTTGTTTATTTGTTTGTTTGTTTGTTTTTGAGACAGAGTTCCACTCTTGTTGCCCAGGCTGGAGTGCAGTGGCGCAATCTCGGCTCACTGCAACCTCCGCCTCCCAGGTTCAAGTGATTCTCCTGCCTCAGCCTCCTGATTAGCTGGGATTACAGGCGCCCGCCTCCATACCTGGCTAGTTTTGTATTTTTAGTAGAGACAGGGTTTCACCCTGTTGGCCAGGCTGGTCTCGAACTCCAGGCCTCAAGTGATCCACCTGCCTCATCCTCTCAAAATGCTGGGGTTACAGGTATGAGTCACTGCGCCAGGCCCGTTTGTTTGTTTTTTGATAGAGACAGGGTCTCACCATGTTGCACAGAGTTGGTCTCGAACTCCTGGGCTCAAGCCATCCTCCCTCTTTGGCCTCCCAAAAGTGCTGGGATTACAGGTGTGAGCCACTGTGCCCAGCCCTCCTTCCTGATTTTATAGCTCAAGAGGAATGCCTAAAAGCCGAGGCTGGGAAGTCCAACGGTGAGCAGCTCAGATGTGAGTGCTACCTCTATTCCTTTAAAAGAAAAAAGAGGCCGGGTGCAGTGGCCCACACCTGTAATCCCAACATTTTGGGAGGGCGAGGCGGGTGGATCACGAGGTCAGGAGTTCGAGGTCAGCCTGGCCTACGTGATGAAACCTCGTCTCTACTAAAAATACAAAAATTAGCCAGGCGTGATGGCGGACACCTGTAATCCCAGCTACTCAGGAGGCTGAGGCAGGAGAATCGCTTGAAACCAGAAGGCGGAGGTTGCAGCGAGTGGAGATCGCGCCACTGCACTCCAGCCTGGGCGAAAGAGCGAAACTCCGTCTCAAAAAAAAAACAAAAACAAACAAACAAAAAACAGAAAAAAAAATTCCAGGCCGGGCGCGGTGGCTCACGCCTGTAATCCCTGCACTTTGGGAGGCCGAGGCGGGCGGATCACGAGGTCAGGAGATCGAGACCATCCTGGCTAACACGGTGAAACCCCGTCTCTACTAAAATACAAAAAAAAAAAAAAAAATTAGCCGGGCGCGGTGGCGGGTGCCTGTAGTCCCAGCTACTCGGGAGGCTGAGGCAGGAGAATGGCACGAACCTGGGAGGCGGAGCTTGCAGTGAGCCGAGATGGTGCCACTGCACTCCAGCCTGGGCGACAGAGTGAAGACTCCGCCTCAAAAAAAAAAAAAAAAAAAAGAAAAAAAAAAGAAAAAAAAATTCCATCCTTGAATGCCAGCTAACACATGCAGAAGGGAAGGTTGAGTGAGTTAGAACATCATTGTTTTGCTGGGTGCAGTGGCTGCAGCCTCTAATCCCAGCGACTTGGAGGCTGAGGCTGAAAGGATCACTTGAGGGCAGGAGTTCGAGTCTAGCCTGGGCAACATAGCAAGACCTCCATCTCTACAAAAATGGTTGTGGTGGTGTGCGCCTGTAGTCCCAGCTACTCGGGAGGCTGAAGCAGGAGGATCACTTGAGGAGTCTAGGCTACGGTGAGTTATGAGTTACAGCTTCCTATGTGCCAGACATCATTCCAAGAACTTCCTATTTATTAAACCATTTAACTCTCCTGATCACACAGGTGCAGTTGTAGACATTGTATATTTATACTCCCACTCTGTCATGTGAAAATTTGTTTCATCCACGATCTCCTTCATTGGAGGGAAATTTTTTTTTTTTTTTTTTTTTTTTTGAGACGGAGTCTAGCTCTGTCGCCCAGGCTGGACAGGAGTGCAGTGGCCGGATCTCAGCTCACTGCAAGCTCTGCCTCTTGGGTTCACGCCATTCTCCTGCCTCAGCCTCCCGAGTAGCTGGGACTACAGGTGCCCACCACCATGTCTGGCTAATTTTTTTGTATTTTTAGTAGAGACAGGGTTTCACCGTGTTCGCCAGGATGGTCTCAATCTTCTGACCTTGTGATCTGCCTGCCTTGGCCTCCCAAAGTGCTGGGATTACAGGCGTGAGCCACCGTGCCCAGCCTCTTTTTTTTTTTTTTTTTGTCTGAGACATAGTCTCACTCTGTCACCCAGGCTGGAGTGCAGTGGCGCGATCTCGGCTCACTGCAACCTCTGCCTCCTGAGCTCAAGCAATTCTCCTGTGTCAGCCTCCTGAGTAGCTGGGATTACAGGCTGTGCCACCATGCCCAGCTAATATTTTTGTATTTTTAGTGAGACAGGGTTTCACCATATTGGCCAGGCTGGTCTTGAACTCCTGACCTCATGATCTGCCCACCTGGACCTCCCAAAGTGCTGGGATCACAGTCATGAGCCACCGTGCCCCATCCATTCTACGGTTTTACTTTTCCTGAGTCTTTATTCCATCCGTAGTTGACCTGAGGTTCTGGGGTAGAATCGTTTTTTCTCCATAACCTGTGCTGCTCACCAGCTCCGTGACCTTGTGTGAGGCCCATCCCCTTCTGTGCCTCAGTCTCCTCATCTGTAAAATGGAGATAATAATAATACATCCCAGCCAGGCGTGGTGGCTCACACCTGTAATTTTAGCACTTTGGGAGGCCGAGGCAGGTGGATCACTTGAGGCCCGGAGTTCAAGACCAGCCTGACCAACATGGAGAAACCCTGTCTCTACTAAAAATGCCAAAAATCAGCCAGGTGTGGTGGTGTGCACCTGTAATCCCAGCTACTCAGGAGGCACAAGAATCGCTTGAACCTGGGAGGTGGAGGTTGCAGTGAGCTGAGATCATGCCACTGCACTACAGCCTGGGTGACAAACTGAGACCTTGTCTCAAAAAAAGAAAAAGGCCAAGCATGGTGGCTCACACCTGTAATCCCAGCACTTTGGGAGACCGAGGTGAGTGGATCACCTGAGGTCAGGAGTTTGGGACCAGCCTGGCCAATGTGGCAAAATCTCTGTCTCTAGTAAAAATACAGGCCGGATATGGTGGCTCATGCCTTTAATCCCAACTCTTTGGGAGGCCGAGGCGGATCATGAGGTCAAGAGATCGAGACCATCCTGGCTAACATGGTGAAACCCCGTCTCTACTAAACATACAAAAAATTAGCCGGGCATGGTGGCAGGCGCCTGTAGTCCCAGCTACTTGGGAGACTGAGACAGGAGAATGGTGTGAACCCAGCAGGTAGAGCTTGCAGTGAGGCGAGATCATGCCACGGCACTCCAGCCTGGGCGACAGAGCGAGACTCCATCTTAAAAAATAAATAATTGCCGGGCGCGGTGGCTCACGCCTGTAATCCCAGCACTTTGGGAGGCCGAGGCGGGCGGATCACAAGGTCAGGAGATTGAGACCACGGTGAAACCCCGTCTCTACTAAAAATACAAAAAAAAAAACTAGCCGGGCGAGGTGGCGGGCGCCTGTAGTCCCAGCTACTCGGGAGGCTGAGGCAGGAGAATGGCGTGAACCCGGGAGGCGGAGCTTGCAGTGAGCCGAGATCGTGCCACTGCACTCCAGCCTGGGCTGGGCGACAGAGCGAGACTCCGTCTCAAAAAAAAAAAATAAATAAAATAAAATAAATAAATAAATAAATAATTAAATTAGCTGGGCACAGTGGCATGCACCTGTAATGCCAGCTATTCTGGAAGCTGAGGCAGGAGAATGGCTTGATTCTCGGGAGGCAGAGGTTGCAGTGAGCTTGATTCGGGAGGTGGAGGTTGCAGTGAGCTGAGAACATGCCACGGCACTCCAGCCTGGGACACAGAGCGGGACTTAGTTTCAAAAAAAAAATAATTAAAAAAAAAAATAGTACATACCTCCTTAGGTGGTTATGAGCATGTTAGGATTAAATGGGCTATTCCATGTCAAATGCCCCTGATGGTGGTAAGCACTTACTGCATACCAGCTGCTATTATTAAAATGTGCTGAGAGCACAACCACGGATAGATGCAATATGTCATAATGGACACATCATAGAAATTGAAGCCTGTATTGGACCCTTGCTGTGTGTCAGGCTCTGTGCTGGTTGCTTTTCATGTCTAATCTCACTGGATCATGTTGAGCTCCTGGGAATGGGACTGATATCACCCCCACTCTACAGAGGAAGAGACTGAGGCTCAGAGACGGGGAGACACGAGCTGAAGGATGCAGTGACTGATAGATGTGGAATCTTAGCTCCAACCCCAGGACATGAGACGTCCCTCTAGGGAGTGGGTTCTACTTTCTTCAACTTTGGGGACAGGGTGGACTGAGATGTAGGGGACAGGAGGGACAGCACCGAGGGACATAGCCCCAGCCAGGTGATCCTGGAGACAGGGCTGAGTCCTGTGGCCTCAGGTTACAGCCCCAGCACTGTCACCTGACTTTTGTTTGTTTGTTTGTTTTTGAGACAGAGTCTGGCTGTGGCGTCCAGGCTGGAGTGCAGCGGCGCCATCACTGCAAGCTCCGCCTCCCGGGTTCACGCCATTCTCCTGCCTCAGCCTCCTGAGTAGCTGGGACTGCAGGCGCCCGCCACCATGCCTGGCTAATTTTTTGTATTTTTAGTAGAGACGGGGTTTCACCGTGTTAGCCAGGATGGTCTCGATCTCCTGACCTCGTGATCCGCCCGTCTCGGCCTCCCAAAGTGCTGGGATTACAGGCTTGAGCCACCGCGCCCGGCCTTGTTTGTTTGTTTTTAATTCAGACGGAAGTCTTGCTCTGTCTCCCAGGCTGGAATGCAGTAGCGCAATCTTGGCTCACTGCAACCTCTGCCTCCTGGAGGTTCAAGAAAGTCTCTTGCCTCAGGCTCCAGAGTAGCTGGGATTACAGGCGCCCACAACCATGCCTGACTAATTTTTGTATTTTCAGTAAAGACAGGATTTTGCGATGTTGGCCAGGCTGGTCTTGAACTCCTGACCTCAGGTGATCCACCCACCTCAGTCTCCCAAAGTGCTGGGATTACAGGCTTGAACCACTGCACCCAGCCTGGCACCTGCCTTTGACTGCCGGGTTTTAGGAAGTGACACCCAGCAGCTGTGCACGTCACACTGTTTTCTAGAGAGGTCTCTGCAGCAGCAAAGAGAAACAAATGGCAACAGTGGTGATTAAAAACACCACACCAGCCCTTCTCCCTGAACTCCTGCGGTATTTCTCTATCTTGCTTTCTCTATAAGGATGTCTCAGGGCGGCTGGGCGCGGTGGCTCAAGCCTGTAATCCCAGCACTTTGGGAGGCCGAGATGGGCAGATCACGAGGTCAGAAGATCGAGACCATCCTGGCTAACACGGTGAAACCCCGTCTCTACTAAAAAATATATATATAAAAAACTAGCTGGGCGAGGTGGCGGGCGCCTGCAGTCCCAGCTACTCGGGAGGCTGAGGCAGGAGAATGGCATGAACCCAAGAGGAGGAGCTTGCAGTGAGCTGAGATCTGGCCACTGCACTCCAGCCTGGGTGACAGAGTGAGACTCTG
The DNA here is from genome assembly GCF_043159975.1 of Macaca nemestrina. Lineage (NCBI taxonomy): Eukaryota > Metazoa > Chordata > Mammalia > Primates > Cercopithecidae > Macaca > Macaca nemestrina. The sequence continues at coordinate 13,827,889 of NC_092144.1, forward strand.
TCTCAAAAAAAAAAAAAAAAAAAAAAAGAATGTCTCAGGGCATCTCAAACTGAACCCATCTGGAATTGAGGTCTTGATTGACACCCCAAATCTGCCTGTTACCCTGTCTGTCCCAGCATGGTGATAGCAATTCTCACTTTCAGTTGATCAGGCCCCAAACCTTGGAATGAATCTTGGCTATTACCAACCTTCCTTCCGCTCTCTCCTTCCTTTCTTTTCTCTCTCTTTTCCCCTCCCTCCCTCCCTCCTTTCCTTCCTTCCTTCCTTCCTTCTCTTCTTTTTTTTCTTCCTTTCCTTCTTCCTTCCCCTCCGTCCCTCCCTTCCTCCCTTCCTCTCTTCCTTCCTTCCTTCCTTTTCCTTCTCCTCTCCTCTTCTCACCTCCCCTCTTCTTTTCTTCTCTTTCTTGACAGGGTCTTGCTTTGTTACCCAGGCTGGAGTGCACTGGCAAAATCATGGCTCCCTGCAGCCTCAACATCCTGGGCTCAAGCAATCCTCCTACCTCAGCCTCCCAAGGACCTGGAACCACTCCTACCTCAGCCTCCCAAGGACCTGGAACCACAGGTACAAGTCACTACACCCAGATTTTTTTTTTTTTTTTTTTTTTGTAAAGATGGGATTTTACCATGTTGCCGAGGCTGGTTTCAAACTCCTGAGCTCAAACGATCCTCCTGCCTTGGCCTCCCAAAATGCTGGGATTACAGACGTGAGCCACGGCACCCAGCCAACTCCTACCTTTCTCTCAGACTCCAGCTCTGTCAGGAGCACGTCCTATCAGCACTACTTTCTTTTCTGTTCTTTTCCCCTTTTTAAATCCCAATGGGCAAGCAATGACAGTAAAACTCACAGACCCATTAGATGTTTTAAAAAAGCTTTTCTTAGAAGCCGGGCGCGGTGGCTCAAGCCTGCAATCCCAGCACTTTGGGAGGCCGAGATGGGTGGATCACGAGGTCAGGAGATCGAGACCATCCTGGCTAACACGGTGAAACCCCATCTCTACTAAAAAATACAAAAAACTAGCCGGGCGAGGTGGCAGCGCCTGTAGTCCCAGCTACTCAGGAGGTTGAGGCAGGAGAATGGCATGAACCCAGGAGGCGGAGCTTGCAGTGAGCCGAGATCCGGCCACTGCACTCCAGCCTGGGCGACAGAGCGAGACTCCGTCTCAAAAAAAAAAAAAAAAAAAAAAAAGCTTTTCTTACAGGCACAATATTTTCTTTTTCTTTTCTTTTCTCTCTCTCTCTTTTTTTTTAGATAGGGTCTCGCTCTGTCATCCAGGCTGAAGTGCAGTGGTGCCATCATAGCTCACCATAGCCTTGACCTCCTAGGCTCAAGTGATCCTCTACCACACCCAGCTAATTTTGGTATTTTTCGTAGAGATGGGGTTTTGCCATGTTGCCCAGGCTGATTTTGAACTCCTGGGCTCAACCTCCTGCTTCAGCCTCCTCCCAAGTAGCTGAGATTACAGGAGGGAGCCACCTATCTCATCTCTGGCCCAAGATGTATTTATTTATTTATTTATTTATTTATTTATTTATTTATTTATTTTATTTTATTTTTTTTGAGACGGAGTCTTGCTCTGTCGCCCAGGCTGGAGTGCAGTGGCCGGATCTCAGCTCACTGCAAGCTCCGCCTCCCGGGTTTACACCATTCTCCTGCCTCAGCCTCCTGAGTAGCTGGGACTACAGGCGACCGCTACCTCGCCCGGCTAGTTTTTTGTATTTTTTTAGTAGAGACGGGGTTTCATCATGTTCGCCAGGATGGTCTCGATCTCCTGACCTCGTGATCCGCCCGTCTTAGCCTCCCAAAGTGCTGGGATTACAGGCTTGAGCCACCGTGCCTGGACTTTTTTTTTTTTTTTTTAAGACAAAGTCTGGCTGTGTCACCCAGGTTGGAGTGCAGTGGCAAGATCTCAGCTCATTGCAATCTTGGTCTCCCGGTTTCAAATGATTCTCAGCCTCCCAAGTAGCTGGGATTACATGACTGGCTGATTTTTGTATTTTTAGTAGAGATGACGTTTTATTGTATTGGCCAGGCTGGTCTTAAACCCCTAAGCTCAAGTGATCTGCCCTCCTCAGCCTCCCAAAGTGCTGCGATTATAGGTGGGAGCCACCGTGCCCAGCCCCAGGATGTATTATTGGGTGGGTGTGGTGGTTCGTGCCTGTGGTCCCAGCTACTTGGGAGGCTGAGGTAAGAGGATGACTTGAGTCCAGGAGGTTGAGGCTGCAGTGAGCTATGATTGCACCATTTCACTCCAGCCTGTGCAACAGAATGAGACCCTGTCTCTAATAAACAAAACAAAACAAAGGAAAGCCAAACAAACAAACAAACAAAAAATCAGCCAGGTGCAGTGGCTCATGCCTGTAATCCCAGCACTTTGGGAGGCCGAGGCCGGTGGATTGCCTGAGGTCAGGAGATTGAGACCAGCATGGCCCACATGGAGAAACCCCATCTCTAATAAAAACACAAAAATTAGCCGGGCGTGGTGGGACACGCCTGTAATCCCAGCTACTCCGGAGGCTGAGGCAGGAGAATCGCTTGAACCCGGGAGACGGAGGTTGCAGCAAGCCGAGATTGCGCCACCGCACTCCAGCCTGGGTGACAGAGCGAGACTCCATCTCAAGAAAAAAAAAAAAATCCTGGACTACTTTCCCCACACCTGCTCAGACCTCTCCTGGTCCAGCCAGCCGTATCACCTCCTGCCTGGTGGTGGAGCGAATGGCTTTGGTCCTGGTCCTCCCGCTCTGCCCTTACACCTACAGTCAGTTCTCAGCACAGAGGCCAGGGGGCGCCCGTGAGCACCCAAGTCAGGTCACCTCCCTTCTCTTCGGAGGACCTCCCCGCAGGAGGCCATGTGCCCCCAAAGAACCCGTTTCTGTAAGCCAAAGTGGTTTTTTTTTTTTTAGGTGTCATGGCTGGCTACATTGATGTCCAGCATAATATTATTGGGGAACTTTGGGGCCCCATGTAGGCAAATCACTCAGGTCCCAGCTCTGACTTCTGGGTAAAAGCAAATCGGGCCTTGTCCCTCCTAACTCTCAATTTCTCTTCCAACTCAAGAACGCAGGGCCTGGCCTGTCTCATTCCTAGACACGCCCTGCCCTGCTGTCTCCTGTTCTTTCAGTTCCAGCCACACCAGGGCTGTGTGTGTGTGTGTATGTGTGTGTGTGTGTGTGTGTGTGTGGATGGCCCTGTTGGGGAGTGGTTCCCGGATCCCCAGCCTGGGGGCCTCATCCCCAGGCCTCGGCTGCAGGAGCCCCTCCCTGCACCTTAACAAGCTCCTGTCCCTTGGCCTGCGTGTCCAGGGCCTGCCAGGCGTCTTCCCCTCCACGCTGTGGGCTATGGGAAGTGGCTGGGTCAGTTTAATGAGCGAAACGATGCCCCACCCTAAAATATATGTCCACATTCCAGAACCTGTGAATGTGACTTTACTTGGAGTGTCTTCAAAGATATAAGTCAGTGAAGGATCTCGAGATGAGATCATCCTGGATTAGGGTGGCTGGCCCCAAAATCCAATGACGGGTGTCCTTACAAGAGACGGAAAAGGAGAAGACACAGAGACACACAGAGGGGAGGGCCACAGGAGGGCAGTGGCAGAGATTGGAGCGATGCAGCTACAAGCCCAAGGAAGGCTAAGGATTGCTGAATCCACCAGTAGCCAGAAGAAAGCCGTTCCCACTTGTTAATGTCAGGTACAGGGGCTCATGCCTGTAATCCCAGCACTTTGGGAAGTCAACACAGGAGAATCACTTGAGCCCAGGAGTTCGAGGCCAGCCTGGGCAACACAGTGAGACCCTGTCTCTACAAAAAATTGAAAAATTACCCTGGCATGAACCCGGGAGGCAGAGCTTGCAGTGAGCCGAGGTCCCACCACTGCACTCCAGTCTGGGCAACAGAACGAGACTCCGTCTCAAAAAAAAAAAAAAATTACCCTGGCATGATGGTGCATGCCTGTGGTCTCAGCTACTCGGGAGGCTGAGATAGGAGGATCGCTTGAGCCCAAGAGATTGAGGCTTCAGTGAGCCGTGATTGTGCCACTGCACTCCAGCCTAGGCAACAGAGTGAGATCCTGTCTCAAAACAAACAAGCAGGCTGGGTGTGGTGGCTCATGCCTGTCATCCCAGTACTTTGGGAGGCCGAGGCAGGCAGATCACCTGAGGTCAGGAGTTCGACACCAGCCTGGCTAATATGGTGAAACCTTGTCTCTACTAAAAATACAAAACATTAGCTGGGTGTGGTGATGTGTGCCTGTAATCCCAGCTGCTTCAGAGGCTGAAGCAGGAGAATCACTTGAACCTGGGAGGCGGAGGCTGCAGTGAGCTGAGATCGCGCCACTGCACTCCAGCCTGGGCGACAGAGTGAGACTCTGCCTCAACACCACCACCATCACCACCAACAGCAACAAATTACTTGTCGTTTGAAGCCACCCAGTTTATTGTGGCAGCCCTAGGAAACTGAAACCCACAGGTGTGTTTCCTGGGAGACTGTGAGTTTCACAAGCTCCCTCCTCCCTCCTCTACCCCAGATGGCCAAGTTTTCTGCCTGGCACATCTGCCGGGCCTAGCACTGAGGTGTCCCTCGGGAACTGTGCCCGTAGACTAGTCTACAAATCATGAAGTAGGAACAGGTCCCCCATGCCAGGCGCAGTGGCTCATGCCTGTGATCCCAGCACTTTGGGAGGCCAAGGTAGGAGGATCAACTGAGGCCAAGAGTTCAAGACCAGCCTGGCCAACATGGTGAAACCACGTCGCTACTAAAATTGCAAAAATTAGCTGGGCTTGGTGGTGGGCACCTGTAGCCCCAGCTACTCAAGAGGCTGAGGCATGAGAATTGCTTGAGTCTAGGAGCTCTGTAGAGGTTGCAGTGAGCTGAGATCATACCACTGACCTCCAGCTTGGATGACAGAGCGCAACTCTGTCTCAAAAAAAAAAAAAAAAAAAAAGAAAGAAAGAAATAAAATAAAATAAAAGAAAGAAAGAAAAAAAAGAAACAGGTCCCCCAGGAAAGAGGGGCTCTCCCCGAGTGAATATCTGCTTCTCCCTGGTAGGAGAGCTGAAGGAATTGGGCCATGGGGTGGGGTCCCTGGCAAGGGTGGTGGGGACTACCAGCAGACCCCAGGGCTGTGTTATCCTTCCTCTGCACATACAGTGACATGAACTATCGTAGGAAAAATGTTGCAGGTCCTCTTGTCTGAATCACTTTGTCACTTAATTACTCACTTAACAAACACTCAAAGGGTCAGTTCTCGGGCAAGCGTCACTCTGGCAACTGGTGATGCAGATTATTAGGATGTAGTTGGTGACCTCAAGGGAACTCACAGTTGCCAGAAACTGGGGGACGTTTTTGAGTATTCTCCCGCAGTTGTCCCTCCTGCTCCCCTGACAAAGAGAGAAGGTGTCTCACCTAATAATCACCGAGTTTGAGAAATCAGGCTCCGCTTCCTCTCGGGCAAGTGTGATGTCAACAGACTATGCAAGTACTTTCAGCCGGGCGTGGTGGCTCACGCCTATAATCCCAGCACTTTGGGAGGCTGAGGCAGGTGGATTGCCTGAGCTCAGGAGTCCGAGACCAGCCTGGGTAACACGGTGAAACCCTGTCTCTACTAAAATACAAAAAAGTTAGCCAGGCGTGGCAGCATGCACCTGTAATCCCAGCTACTCGGGAGGCTGAGGCAGAAGAATCGCTTGAACCTGGGAGGCAGAGGTTGCAGTGAGCCAAGACTGCGCCACTGCACTCCAGCCTAGGTGACAGAGCAAGACTCCGTCTCAAAAAAAAAAAAAGTGCTCTCAGGTCTGTGGGAGAGAAGATGAAAGCATGTTCTTTAAGGCCTAGATTTTTTTTTTTTTTTTTGAGACGGAGTCTTACTCTGTGGCCCAGACTGAAGTGCATTGGTGAGATCTTGACCTCAGGTGATCTACCCGGCTGAGCCTCACAAAGTGCTGGGATTACAGGCACAAGCTACCGCACACAGCAAGGCCTAGATTTTAATAGAGAATATGGATAGATGCTTCTTGTTTGTGTTGTGCCATTTTTAGGTTTTTTTTTTTTTTTTTTTTGACAGGGTCTTGCTCTGTCACCGAGGCTGAAGTGCAGTGGCACCATCTCAGCTCAGTGCAACCTCCACCTTCTAGGTTCAAGCGATTCTCCTGCTTCAGCCTTCAGAGTAGCTGGGATTACAGGTGCCTGCCACCACATCTGGCTAATTTTTGTATTTTTAGTAGACACAGGGTTTCAACATGTTGGCCAGGCTGGTCTCGAATTCCTGACCTCGGGTGATCTCTTGCCTCAGCCTCCCAAAGTGCTGGGATTACAGGCATGAGCCACTGCACCTGGCCCATTTTTAGTATTTAGTGGAAGTCTGGTGCATTGAGATTTCTTTTTTTCTTTTCTTTTCTTTTCTTTCTTTTTTTTTTTTTTTTTGAGACAGAGTTTTGCTCTGTTGCCAAGGCTGGAGTGCAGTGGGGCAATCTCGGCTCACTGCAACCTCCGCCTCCCAGGTTCAAGCACTTCTCCTGCCTCAGCCACCCGAGTAGCTGGGATTACAGGTGCCTGCCACCATGCCCGGCGAATTTTTGTATTTTTAGTAGAGATGGGGCTTCACTATGTTGTCCAGGCTGGTCTGAAACTCCTGACCTCAGGTGATCCATCCGCCTTGGCCTCCCAAAGTGCTAGGATTACAGGCATGAGTCACTGTGCCCTGCCCAGCTTGACTTTTAGATATAATATTTTAGCTTTTAGTAGAGATGGGGTATCACCACTTTGGCCAGGCTGGTCTCGAACTCCTGACCTCAAGTGATCCATGCACCTTGGCCTCCCATAGTGCTGGGATTACAGGCATGACCTGCTCCGCCTGGCCTGGGACAGGTTTTCTGCTAAGTGCTTTAGATATATTTGCTAATGTTATTCACACTTGCTCTATTCCTGGCCTGGATAAAGCGCTTCTCAGGGATTAGCTGTCTGAGTTCTAGCTCCGGGAGAGTGAGAAAGGAGGGGCTGCGATGTATGATTAGTTCTGTTATACATGGGAGGAAACTGAGGCTCTGAAAGGTTTTGTCATTTGTTCAAGGAAATGTGGTGAGCAGAACTTGGACTTGGCACCCCCTCACCCCAGAAGCTGGGTTCTTTTTTTTTTTTTTTTTTTTTTTTTTTTTGAGACGGAGTCTCGCTCTGTCACCCAGGCTGGAGTGCGGTGGCCGGATCTCAGCTCACTGCAAGCTCCGCCTCCCGGGTTCACGCCATTCTCCTGCCTCAGCCTCCCGAGTAGCTGGGACTATAGGCGCCCGCCACCTCGCCCGGCTAGTTTTTTGTATTTTTTAGTAGAGACGGGGTTTCACCGTGTTAGCCAGGATGGTCTCGATCTCCTGACCTCGTGATCCGCCCATCTCGGCCTCCCAAAGTGCTGGGATTACAGGCGTGAGCCACCGTGCCCGGCCAGAAGCTGGGTTCTTTATGGCTATGTTCTTTTGCTTCCTAAATTCACCACCTCGCCCAGATGTCACAGCATCTCTCTGAGAGCTGCACTTCTGTTTCCTGTTTCTTCTGCTTTTTTTTTTTCCCTTTTTCTTTTTTTTGAGACCGAGTCTTTCTCTGTTGCCCAGGCTGGTGTGCAATGGTAGGATCTGGGCTCACTGCAGCCTCCACCTCCCAAGTTCAAGCGATTCTCTTGCCTCAGCCTCCTGAGTAGCTGGGATTACAGACACCTGCCACCACGCCCAGCTAATTTTTGTATTTTTAGTAGAGACGGGGTTTCACCCTGTTGGCCAGGCTGGTCTTGAACTCTTGACCTCAAGTGATCTGCCTGCCTCGGCCCCCCAAAGAGCTGGGATTACAAGCATGAGCCGCCACACCTGGCTAACACTCAGCCAATGTTTTAGGAGGGTGGGTCACCTGAGGTCAGGAGTTCGAGACCAGCCTGACCAACATGGTGAAACCCCGTCTCTACTAAAAAATACAAACATTAGCCGGGCGTGGTGGCGGGTGCCTATAATCCCAACTACTCAGGAGGCTGAGGCAGGAGAATTGTTTGAACCCAGGAGGCAGAGGTTGCAGTGAGCTGAGACGGCACCATTGCATTCCAGCCTGGGTGACAGGGGGAGACTCTGTCTCAAATAAATAAATAAATAAATAAAATTTAAAAAAGAAAAGAAAAGAAAAGAAAAAAAAACAAAAACAAAAGAAAGTGATTGAACTAGGACTCAAATCCGGAAGCAAGAACTATGTGAGAGGAGTCAGGGGTTGCCAAACACTAACTTAGATCTTCACGCCCATCTGGGTGGGCCTGCCAGAATAAAGGTGTGGAATAGAACAGGAATGAGGAAGCTCTTTATGTTCACAGCATCTTGTGCGAGGAAAAAAAAAACAAAAAAGCAGAATGTACAGTATGTACTCCTTGTGTTAACAAAAAGAAAAATGTATTCCCTGCAGCAGCATCTCAGGAAAGGCGCAGGCGAGGCTGGGGACATTCGTACCCGGTTTGGGGGTGTGGGATCGGATGGCAGGGAGGACTTTCACTCTCTGTATCCTTTCCAGTGTTGTATTGTGATTACACAGTCAAAAAATAAAACTGAAGATTTAGAAATTGTGTTTATGCTTATGTAAGCACAGACTCATCTCTTGGAGGAAGCACAACATTTTTTTTTTTTTTTTTTTTAAAGGAAAAAAAGGCCGGGTGCTGTGACTCACGCCTGTCATCCCAGCACTTTGGGAGGCTGAGGTGGGCGGATCACTTGAGGTCAGGAGTTTGAGACTAGCCTGGGTCAACATGATGAAACCCCGTCTCCGCTAAAAATACAAAAATTAGCCAGGTGTGGTGGTACGCGCCTGTAATCCCAGCTACTAAGGAAGCTGAGGCAGGAGGGTCGCTTGAATCTGGGAGGCAGAGGCTGAAGTGAGCCGAGATTGTGCCACTGCACTCCAGCCTTGGTGACAGAGCCAGACTCTTTCAAAAATTAGAAAAGGAAAAAAAAAAAAAAAATCTGTGATACCAATGCTTTGTTTATTGTGGTGCAGTAGGATGGGGAACTTCAGGGCCAGGGGAGGGATAGGAGGACTTAGCTTTTCACCATAGGCCAGATGGACCTATTGGGTGCTGTCCTATGATTATATAAAAATAAAACACTGCTGGTATAATGGATTGTAATGCAGATGGGTCAAAGAATGAGTCAATTGCACATGTACTGTCATGGAAGGAGCTCTGAGACCTGATCAGAGAGGCAGCATGGAAAAGGAAAATAAATCCATTCAAGGAAAATCCAAGGCTGAGTCTGTAATCCCAGAGCTTTGGAAGGCCAAAGTGGGAGAATCACTTGAGGCCAGAGCAATATATCAAGATACCAAGATATTGGCCAGTCCGGGTTCACACCTGTCATCCTAGCACTTTGGGAGGCCGAGGCGGGTGGATCACTTGAGGTTGGGAGTTCAAGACCAGCCTGGCCAACGTGGTGAAACCTCGTCTCTACTAAAAATACAAAAATTAACCAGGTATGGTGGCATACACCTGTAATTCCAGCTACTTGGGAGGCTGAGGCAGGAGAATTGCTTGAACCCAGGAGGCGGAGGTTGCAGTGAGCTGAGATCATGCCACTGCACTCCAGCCTGGGCAACAGAGCAAGACTCTGTCTCAGAAAAAAAAAAAAAAAAAAAAAAAAAGGAAGGTTGCAGCAGCTCACGCCTGTAATCCCAGCATTTTGGGAGGCCAAAGCAGGCAGATCACGAGGTCAAGAGATTGAGACCATCCCGGCCAACATGGTGAAATCCCGTCTCTAGTAAAAATACAAAAATTAGCTGGGCGTGATGGCACATGCTTGTAGTCTCAGCTACTCAGGAGGCTGAGACAAGAGAATCACTTGAACCTGGGAGGGGGAGGTTGTAGTGAGCCGAGATTGCACCACTGCACTCCAGCCTGGGTGACAGAGGGAGACTCCGTCCCCCTCACCCCCCCCAAAAAAAAAAGAAGTTACCAGGATATCAACATATCAACAAATCATCTCTACAAAAATTAGAAAAATTGGCTGGGTGTGGTGTGGAGCGCTTGTAGTCCTAGCTACTTAAGAGGTTGAGAGGCAGGATTGCTTGAGCCCAGGAGTTTGAGGCTGCAATAAGCTATGATCCTACCACTGCATTCCGGCCTGGGCAACAGAGTGAAATCCTGTCTTAAAAAGAAAAAAAAAAACAAAAGGCTGAGCATGGTGGCTCACGCCTGTAATCCCAGCACTTTGTGAGGCTGAGGGGGTGCCGATCACTTGAGGTCAGGAGTTTGAGGCCAGCCTGGCCAACATGGTGAAACCCCATCTCTATACTAAGAATACAAAAATTAGCCGGGTATGGTGGCACACGCCTGTTATCTCAACTACTCGGAAGGCTGAGTATCGCTTGAACCTGGGTGGTGAAGGGTGCAGTGAGCCAAGATCGCACCACTGCACTCCAGCTTGGGTGATAGAGTGAGACTCTATCTGAAAAAAAAAGCCCAAGACTTTGGGAAAAGTTTGCATGTGGGTGCACCAGATATCTGACCAAGATAAGCCAAGTAATGGCTTTTGAGCAAAAAAATGCATGTGCAAGAAGTCTTTGGGTCCTATTACCACTAAGATTTTGCCCTCAAAATCCCACTGCCCCACTCCTCACACTGCTACCCGGTAGGTTGCTGGGCCGTGTATTTTGTGAAGTTCCATACCTTAAGGCTTCGTGCACTTTTGTGTTTGTGACACTTCAGTATGCAGTTCACAGGGACCTGATGTACAATGGAGACTTGGGGGTGGGGATGGCAGCCCTGGGATTTGTGTCACCAATGAGGTCAGGTCAGTTCCGCAATGTGACCTTGGTGCCTGGGATACCTTGGTAAACATCTCTTAGCTCTGATATTCCACGGTCACCTCCTGACTGGGGTGGTGCCTCCTGGCTTAATGTGGCTGCTCTTCAAAGTCACCCCTGCAATGTCTTTGGGGAAAAGCCCTCTAGACTTGAGTCTGTCCAACAGTTACCACTGACCACATACATGTGTGGCTGCTGAGCAACTGAAGTGTGGCAGGACTGAGGAACTGATTCTGTTCTTATTGAATTTATAAGATGTTGAAATAAATGGTATATAGAACATTCTAGTCATCGCAGAAAGTTCTCCTGGACTGGCAGGGCTGCCCCTAGACTGTTTTCAGCGCTTAAACTGTTTCAGTGGGAAGGGAAAGCAACTCTTAGCTTGACACTTTTGTCTTTGAGAAACAGCCTTGCTCCGTCACCCAGGCTGGAGTGCAGTGGTGGGATCTTCGCTCGCTGCAACCTCTGCTTCCCAGGTTCAAGTGATTCCCCTGCCTCAGCCTCCTGAGTAGCTGGTACTACAGGCACGTGCCACCACACCTGGCTACTTTTTTCATATTTTTAATAGAGATGGGGTTTCACCATGTTGGCCAGGCTGGTCTGAAACTCCTGACCTCAGGTGATCTGCCCGTCTTGGCCTCCCAAAGTGCTGGGATTACAGGTGTGAGCCACTGCACCTGGCCCAGTTTGACTTTTGGATATTGTTTTAGTTTTGAGACAGGATCTCACTTTGTCACCCAGGTTGGAGTGCAGTGGCACGAACACAGCTCACTGCTGCCTCCACCTCTTGGGCTCAAGTGATCCTCCTGCCTCAGTCCCATAAATAGCTGGGCCTACAGGTGTACGCTGCCACCCCCAGCTGAATTTTTACATTTTTTGTAGAGATGGGGTTTCACAATGTTGCCCAGGCTGGTCTCAAACTCCTGAGCTCGAGTCATCTGCCCACCTTGGCCTCCCAAAGTGCTGGGATTACAGGCCTGAGCCACTTGCTCCTGGTCTATATACGGTGTTTCCACTTTAGAACACTTTGTATCAAAGCAGCAATACCTTGTTTTAAGCCTGAGTAACTACTTACCTTATAATTAAACCAGTTATTTAAAAAAAGTTACAAAGTAAAAGCAGCTTCAGTGGCCTGCAAATAAAGCCAAGGCAGGAAGTATCTTCTCTAGGCCTTGAGCTCTGGTTTGGCCAGCCTTCAGGACACCCAGCCCATTCTAGCAGGAAAGGAGTGACAGGGAATTAAGAGGCCAAACCCTGGGTTGGCCCCTTGACCCCAGAGCCAAGGTCCACTGAAAAAGCCAGGGGCCCTGAAGAAAGGCAGGGGAATAAGGAGCCAGATCCTGCCTCCCCGCACCTCTACTTTGACTGCAACCTTCACCAAAAAACGATCCCCAAGGCCACTGTGCTTGGGTCTCTGGTTTCTTGGACCCAGAGTCTCGGTGGAAGTTCTCCAACCCACTTATGGCCCAGGAAAGGAGACTTACCTTTCCCTTGCAGGGTACTTGCCTCCCGCCCATCCCACCCTCCCACCTTGACTGCATTTGGGGGGATGCCCAGGTCCCCAATCCACCCCCAAAACCAGCAGAACCCTCAAACAGAGTCGCAGGACCGCTCCCCTGAGGTTTAGCATCAGTCTTTAATGCTGTCGCGCTGCATTGACAAGTCACACACTTTGGTCTCATGTTGGCAGTGGCAACTTACAATGAGTCTAAAGGTCTGAGCACCAGACTGGCCTCCAGCGAACAGACATTTGTTCCAACTCCCCTTCCCTCCCCAAGATTTCTTCAGAATTTCATTATGGCCCTATACAGAGAGCAGTGGCTGCCGGGGACAGGTTTTATTTGAGTGTACACCAACTATACATGGAATTATAAAATAACATATTTACAGACGTTCCACAGTGCTCCTGTAATCAGAAGCAAAGACCCTTTTATCAAAAGGGATTATATCTAGGGCTGTGCAAAATTCAAAAGGATCAGATCCCTTTGAAAGAGTCCATAGTCCATGAAACAAAAAATTACCTGGGCCACTGGTAAGCCCCAGGTGTGCCAAGATTGCCTTACGGAAATGGAGAATGTGACCCACAAAGTGAGGACATTCAGCTTCACTAGAGCCAGAGGTCAGGAGGGCCCTTGCTGGGGCCAGGCTCCCGGACACTCAAGGCAGAGATGGCTGCGCTTGCTGGAGTCACTCGCTGGAGGCTGGTTCCCTTGGTCCTGCTGGAACAAGAGGTATTGCTTGTGGGCGCCAGCCAGGCAGTTCTGCAGGAATAGTTTAGGTTCTCAATTTGAGATGGCCAGAGAGAGGACAGAATTCTCCAGGGGAAGAGCAAGACATGGGAGACAAATACAGAATAAACCACGAACTGATCACACAACAGAAAACAGAGGAGTGTACAGGGTCTGGGAACCAAGACAGCAGGTCGACATTATCTACCAGTCAAAAGCAAAGGGACACAGAGAGATCAAGTCCAGCTGCTGGTCTGCCTCTACCCCTGGACAGGGACTGGAGGAGGAGGATGTGGGCCCATCCCGGGAGGGCTGCCGGACCCAGTGGGGCAGACTGGAATGCCTTTTCCTGCTGTTCCCACCACCTGATGCCCTATCGCTCGAAAAACCACTTTAGTCTAGTGTACGACTTTGAAAGATTGTAATATATGCTCTGGAAAACATTCAGCAGTATGAAAGTCCTCCCTGGGCCCTCCCATGGTCCACAATTGGTAGAAAGGTCCAGAAATCCTTGAGCTCTGGAAAGGTCCCTGGTCAGTCGGAGCTCTGGCAGCTATATTGGAAGGACCTGCTCAAGTACGGTTCTTGATGTCTGGGGAATCCTTTCGGGGAAGATCACTTCAAATTCAATAATGAGGTCCCCACGTTTCTCGGGCGTTTTGGGGAGGGGGAGGCCTTCTCCAGGAACTTTTCGGCGCATGCCAGGCCTGATGACATCTTTGAATACGACGGGTATGGTCCTGCCGTCCAGAGTGGGGACGTTCACTGTGCAGCCACACAGAGCCTTGAAAAGCAAAGGGATAAGCATTAGATGGAAGCTGGCTCAAGAGGCTCAGCTCTTGCCCGGAGACCATCTGGCATAGAGTAAGACTCATCAGGCCTCTGCAGCCAACACCTGGCCCCCAAATCGACATGTCTCCACCATGAAAGCTCCAGAACAGCACCCTGATCAGTCCTGTTCACTGTGGTGCCCCAAGCCTGGCAAGCGCCACACACCCAATGCGTGTTCAGCAAAACCTAAATAAACTGCTTCAAAGAGCAGCCATCGCGCTCTGCAGACACCGCCCCACCTGGCACCTTACCTCCCGGAGGCTGATCCTGGCAGGATAAATCACATCAGAGCCATCTCTCTTAAAGATATTGTGTGGCTTGTCCTTTAAAACAAAGACGATATCAGCTGGAATGTTGTTGGAGGTCTGGTCTCCTTCCTTGGGGAAGGTGATTTTGGTCCCTTCTTTCCACCCCTTCTTCACTTCGATGGTCAAGATTTTGTCTTCGTTTCGAATGCTCTTTCCGTCGGGGTTTAGCCGCTTGTGGGAGATTTTCATCTTCTTGGTACAACCGCTGTAGATCTCTTCAAGGGAGACTCGAAGGTCGTGGGTGACTGGGGGATCTTGCTTCTTTCGGGTGGGCTCTTGGGAAGGGCGGGAGCGGCCAAAGTTCACGTTGGTGAAGCCACCCATGCCCATAGGGAAGCCAGAGAACGGGTCATCAATGTCCATGCCTTCCTCCCCGTTCCGCTGCCCAAAAAAGGTGTCAAAGGGATTTCTGCCACCGAAGAACTCAGCAAACATGGCATGAGGGTCTCCATGGAACGTGTAGCTGAAAGAGGTACCATTGGCACCACTGCCGCTACCGCCACTGGGGCCACTGCCCTTTAGGCCTGAAAAGCAGAATTAGAAGCAGTCAGATGGCTGAACAGCAGACTCCCTCTCGAGCTTCCCTTAGGGGGAAAAAAGCTTGGAAGCCATGGGGGAGGAACTTTTTTTAGCCTGCCAGGGGAGAGCAAGGAAGAACCCCAAGCTTCTACCCCTCACTGCAGCAGCAGAGCTGCCCCCCCCCCCCCACCGAGTACTTCCGCATAGCCTGACAGTGGAAAAGGACTCATGCGGTTAGGTGTCCACCTACAGGTGCCACCTGGGCCCTGCCACTCCTGGACTGACCCATCCTCCTGGCAATGTCACCAAGGGATGGCTAAACACACACGGTCCAGGGTCGGCTTTCGGTATTTACTTTCAACATTTTAGGACTACTGATGTGTACGAAGAGTGAAAATAAGGGAAAAAAAAGATGTAGAGTTTTTAAACCCTCACACTAGCATTCACTGCCACCATCCTTGCATAATAAGTCAGTCCCAGATCAAGCCCAGAAGCCAGCCTGAGTCATCAAGGGGCACAGGGACAAAAAGCCCCACTCTCCGTCCCCCCAAACCCCCAGGCGGCCCAGCTCTCCGCACCTAGGCGGCCGCTGCCTCCTGCGTGCCCGGCCGGGACCAGGTCATCACTTCCCGGAAATCATCCCAGCCCAGCCCCAAGGCCCGCGAGCGGGGTCGGCGCCTGCATTTACAGCCCCGCGCCCCGCAGCTGAGCCGCAGGCGCCGCCCTGCGGACCCCGGCGGCTAAGCCCAGGTGAGCTCGGGTCCGCAGCAGGCTCCGCCGTGCCGTTCCCGTCGTCACCCCCGGCTCCCCCACCCCCCTGCACCGCACCCCGGGGCTGCTCGGGGCCGCGGGAAGAGGCGCCCGGGGAGGGGCAGCCCTAGACATGCTAGAAGCTTCTGGGCGAGCGGCTGGGCCAAGGCTCCTCCCCGCACCGCACGGCCGCCAATCCAAGGGCGGAGGCCCGAGCGGCCGGAGGGCGGGGCAGCTCGGCCCCCGGGCCCGGGGCGTCCTTCCCGGGGGGCCGCCGAGAGGGGCCGGTATGCCTCGGTTTCCCTGTCAAACGGCGGGACCGCGCCCCTGGCCGCGCGCACACACCTTCCTCTCCGTAGCGGTCGAAGATCTCGCGCTTGCGCGGGTCGCTGAGCACGTCGTAGGCCTCGGCGATCTCCTTGAACTTCTCCTCGGCGCCGGGCTCCTTGTTCTTGTCCGGGTGGTAGCGCAGCGCCTGGCGGCGGTAGGCCCGCTTGATCTCCTCATCCGACGCGCCGCGGGCCAGGCCCAGCGTCTGGTAGTAGTCTTTGCCCATGGCCCCCCGCTGCGGCCCGCCGACCCGCTGTCGCCGTCCCCCGGCTCCGCCGCCGCCCGGTCCCGGACTCTATATACCCGTCCGGCGGAAGCTTCCAGAGCCCGCCAGCCCCCTCCAGAACCTTCCGCCCCGCCCCCCCGCCCGCGGCGCCGGCCAATCGCCGCCACCCTTTCCGTGACACGCGACATCCGGGGCGGTGCTTTGCCGTCAACGGCCGCCGGCGCGGGGCCACGCCCCCTCCCGCTCCGCCCTCGACAACGCCTCCCGGCGGCGCGCGCACAGGTCGGAGGAGGCCCCGCCCACCTTCCGGGACGAGCCAATCGCGAGCTTCTTTCACACTCTGCACCGCCCCAGCGACCCTGCGTCCCGCCCTCCGCCTGGGTCAGTGGGTCAGGAGCCGTCGCGAAGGTGATGTTCCGGGAAGGGGTGGGGCCTGGGACCTAGCCTGTCTTTTCCCCAGGAGGTGATAAACCTTCCAGCCCTTGTCTCGCGGGACCTGCGGTGGGCCTCCGCCGGGTGACGCCGGACGAACAACGTAACTCGTGTCTGCTTAACCCAGGGGTCTCTTTCTTTCTACAATATGGCAATAAGAGAACCTGACACGGAGCCTCACGACTGTAATTTCCATCACTTCCTGAGGCCAAGACAGGAGAATCTCTCGGGCCTAGGAGTTGGAGACCAGCCTAGGCAACATAAGCAGACTCCGTTTCTTTTTAAAATAAACAAACAGGCCGGGCGCGGGGGCTCACGCCTGTAATCCCAGCATTTTGGGAGGCCGAAGTGGGCGGATCACTTGAGGTCAGGAGTTCGAGACCAGCCTAGCCAACATGGTGAAATCCCGTCTCTGCTAAAAATACAAAAATTACCCGGGCGTGTTGGCACGCACCTGTAATCCCAGCTACTCAGGAGGCTGAGGCCTGAGAATAGCTTGAATCGGGGAGGCGGAGGTTGCAGTGGGCCGAGATCGGGGCACTGCACTCCAGCCTGGGCGACAGAGCGAGACTCCGTCTCAAAATAAAATAAATAAATAAATAAGTAAAATAAAACAAAATGAACAAACAAAGAATCCACCAGCGCTATTTTCCCAACTGTGGGGAGAAGGATGTTGGGACAGAAGACTGCCTCTGTTCTCCCTTCCTAAAGCGAGGTGAGGATCTGGGCGAAAGCTCACCTCCCGAGGTCCTCCCAGTCCCGCCTTTTTCACTTTACTGCCCTTTCAAGAGCACTTGCTGCTAAATTAGAAATTTATTTTGTTTCTTGGCTTTCAATGTGTCCTCCCTCCCAGTCTGAGATCGCCACCTGAGCAGGGGCCAGGTCCTGTCTGCATTGGGTCTCCAGTGCCTGGAATGCAGTGAGAACCTCATAAATATTCCCCGTTCTTTTTTTTTTTTTTTTTTTTGAGACGGAGTCTCGCTCTGTAGCCCAGGCTGGAGTGCAGTGGCCGGATCTCAGCTCACTGCAAGCTCCGCCTCCCGGGTTCACGCCATTCTCCGGCCTCAGCCTCCCGAGTAGCTGGGACTACAGGCGCTGCCACCTCGCCCGGCTATTTTTTGTATTTCTTAGTAGAGACGGGGTTTCACCGTGTTAGCCAGGATGGTCTCGATCTCCTGACCTCGTGATCTGCCCATCTCGGCCTCCCAAAGTGCTGGGATTACAGGCTTGAGCCACCGCGCCCGGCCAATATTCCCCGTTCTTACACACGTGCTTCTTTTTCTCCCCCAACTACCTTTATGATTTGGGGGGGACATAGGTGTGTCACACACCTTTCAAGGCCTCTGTTTCCTCACTTGTAGGCAACATGATCGCGTTTGGCTCTGAAAGTCTGGCGTGCCTCGGTCAAGGACAGGGCTGATGGGAAAAGGAGGCTCAGAAAGGGGTTCCACCTAGGAAGGGCCCTGGGAAGTGAGGGAGGTTCCTGGAAGAACTGCCTGGGAGGTCAGAGCCATGTAACACTGACTCTGGAACCAGATAGCCGGGCTTATTCCCGGCTCCAGCACTTCCCGGCTGGGTAACCTTGGGTTAGTTACTTAGCCATTGCTGGCCTCAGCTTCCTCATCAGCACAATGAGGAACGAGGATAGCAGTTGTGCCCACATCATGAGGGCTTTGAAGTTTACATGAGTCAACATTTGCAAAGTGCTCAGAACAGGCATGGCACAAAGGAAGCATTGTCAAAGGGGTGACTAACCATTTTCTTAGTGGTGGGCCCTTCAGCCATCACCCCATTCCTGGCAGTATCACAGCTAGAAGCTTCCAGTGACAGCTGCCCCTGGACAGACAGGGACTCCTGAGCAAGAAGACCATCCTCCTGCCTCCCGAGGCGGGAGGATCGCTCGAGCCCAGGAATTTGAGGCTGCAGTCAGCTATGATTGTGCCACTTGCACTCCAGCCTGGGTGACAGTGAGACCCTGAGCCTCCCCATAAAAAAGTTAAATAAATACCTATCAGGAGCATCATGGCTGATAGTTACATAAATAACTATCAAGAGCATCCAGCAGGCGGATCTGGTTCTCTCTGCCCACTCACTGACCTCCGAGGTAACTGCATCAGCAAGAACTCTGGACTACAACTGGGCAACCTGGGAGGATGGGGCTGAAATTCCCTAGACATCGAGAACCATACTTGAGCAGGGGTCCTGAAGCAATTATGAGGAGAGAGAACTTGATATTTTGTAAAAAGTTACTAGGCTGGGCCCAGTGGCTCATGCCTGTCATCCCAGAATTCTGGAAGGCTGAGGCGGGAGGATCGCTTGAGGCCAGGAGTTCCAGCCTGGGCAACATAGTGAAACCCTATCTATACAAAAAAATTAAAAATAAAAAAAATTAGCTGGGTGCAATGATGTGAGCCTGTAGTCCCAGCTACTCAGTGGGCCAAGGCAGAAGGATCGCTTGAGCCCAGGAATTTGAGGCTGTAGTCAGCTATGATTGTGCCACTTGCACTCCAGCCTGGGTGACAGTGAGACCCTGAGCCTCCCCATAAAAAACTTAAATAACTGTCAGGAGCATTATGGGGAAAAACCCAGAGCTTGTGACTTTATACTGACAAGCTATTATTTTATAATGTAAATTTAATTTAGAATTACAAATGCAGCAGCCTCCAAAGGCCTTAACATGGCTCCGGGTGGACCTTTCTGGTTGTTCTAAAGTTTCTTACCATAGGCCAGGTGCGCTGGTTCACGCCTGTAATCCTAGCACTTTGGGAGGCCGAGGCGGGTGGATTACCTGAGGTCAGGAGTTCGAGACCAGCCTGTCCAACATGGTGAAACCCTGTCTCTACTAAAAATACAAAAATTAGCCAGGCGTGGTGGCAGACGCCTGTAATCCCAGCTACGCTGGAAGCTGAGGCAGGAGAATCGCTTCAACCCAGGAGGCAGAGGTTGCAGTGAGCCAAGATTGCGCCACTGCACTCCAGACTGGGTGACAGAGTGAGAGTCTCAAAAAATAAAAATAAAAATAAAGTTTTTTGCCACACTGGAGGGCAACATTTTGCCAAAAACACTGCGCAAAGGATGTTTTTGTGCTTGGGGTCAATGTTAGGGCTGGGAACTCTCCCCTCCTTGACTAAGCCTGGGTCATGTTCAAGAAGTTTTGTTTGTTTGAGACGGAGTTTCACTCTTGTCGCCCAGGCTGGAGTGCAGTGGCACAAATTTGGCTCACTGCAACCTCCACCTCCTGGTTCAAGTGATTCTCCTGCCTCAGCCTCCCAAGTAGCTGGGATTACAGGTGCTTGCGACCACGCCTGGGTAATTTTTGTATTTTTAGTAGAGATGGGGTTTCACCATGTTGGCCGGGCTAGTCTTGAACTCCTGACCTCAGGTGATCAACCCACCTTGATCTCCCAAGGTGCTGGGATTATAGGCGTGAGCCACCATGCCTGGCCAGTTTGGGAAGTTTTAATTTTTTTTTAAGTCAGTTCTAGGAGCCAGGAAATTAAACAACAAACAAACAAACCCAGTAACTCTCTCCTAATAGACATGGTACGGTGACCTGAACACTCACTGAGAACTTCAAATTACTGAAAAAATGGCCTCTGCGTAAACTTCAGCAGATATTGGGCTCTTGGAGAAGCTGTGATAGTTGTTTGTTGTGTCAGCGTGGCTAAGCTCTAGAACCTAGTTATTCAACTAAACACTAATCTAGGTGAACATGTCTACAGTTGCTTGCCTTTAAAAGCAGGACATGACCCTCAAGGATGTAAGGATGTAAGTAGGCCTCATCCAATCAGTCTAGAGGCTTTAAAAGCCAACACTAAGGCCGGGTGTGGTGGCTCACGCCTGTAATCCTAGCACTTTGCAAGGCTGAGGCAGGCAGATCACGAGGTCTGGAGTTCGAGACCAGCCTGGCCAAGATGGTGAAACCCCGTCTCTACTAAAAATACAAAAATTAGCTGAGCGTGGTGGCAGGCGCCTGTAATCCCACCTTCTCAGGAGGCCGAGGCAGGAGAATTACTTGAACCCAGGAGGCAGAGTTTGCGGTGAGCCGAGATCTGGCCACTGCACTCCAGCCTGGGTGACAGAGCAAGACTCCGTCTCGAAGAAGAAAAAAAAAAAGCCAACGCTGAAAGGCCTTCCAACACTGAAAGGCCTTAAAAGCAAACACTGAGGTTTCTCAGGAGAAAAAGCATCAGCTCCTGCCTAAGTTTACGGCCTGCTATCCCACCCAGCAGATTTTGGCGTTGTCTAGCCACCCCCACAAGCATGCAGGCCAATTCCTTGAAATAAATCTCTGCGCGCGCGCACACACACACACACACACACACACACACACACTCTCTCTCTCTCTCTCTCTCTCTCTCTCTCTCTCTCTCTCTCTCTCTCTCTCCCTCTCCCTCTCCCTCTCCCTCTCCCTCCCTCCCCTCTACTGGCTCTGGCTCTGTTTCTTTGGTAAAATCCTGACTGATATAGGAACTACGCAAGTGAATCTGAGGACAGTTGCTTTAGTTCAAATCCTGGACCAACTGTTTACTTATTCCCTACCTGTGTGATCTTCTACAACCTGCTTGATCTTTGGGAGCATTAGGTCTGTCCTCCATAAATTGGAGATAAGAGTAGATTAGGCTGGGCACGGTGACTCACGCCTATAATCACAGCACTTTGGGAGGCTGAGGCAGGTGGATCACTTGAGGTCAGAAGTTTGAGACCAGCCTGTGCAACATGGTGAAACCCTGTCTCTACTAAAAACACAAAAATTAACTGGTGGTGAAAGTGGTGGCATGTGCCCGTAGTCCCATCTACTCAGGAGACTGAGGCATGAGAATGGCTTGAACCTGGGAGGTGGAGGTTGCAGTGAGCCAAGATCGCACCACTGTACTCCAGCCTGGGCAACATAGTGAGACTCTGTCTCAAATAAAAAAAAAAAAAAAAAAAAAAAGAGTAGATTTTACCCTGCTGATGTCGCTATGTGGATGAAACTGAGAGGAGCCAGGAAATGAACATGATAATAACATCTTTTTTATTTTTATTTTTGAGATGGAGTCTCACTCACCCTGTCACCCAGGCTGGAATGTAGTGGTGCGATCTCGGCTCACTGCAACTTACACCTCCCGTGTTCAAGCGATTCTCTGCCTCAGCCTCCCGAGTAGCTGGGATTATAGGCGGCCGCCACCACACCTGGCTAATTTTTGTATTTTTAGTAGAGATGGAGTTTCACCATGTTGGCCAGGCTGGTCTTGAACTCCTGACCTCATGATCTACCAGCCTTGGCCTCCCAAAGTGCTGGGATTACAGGCGTGAGCCACTGCACCCGGCCACTTCTTTTTTTTTTTTTTTTTGAGATGGAGTCTCACTCTGTTGCCCAGGCTGGAGTGCACTGGTGTGATGTCAGTTCACTGCAACCTCCACCTTCCAGTTTCAAGCAATTCTCCTGCCTCAACCTCCCTGAGTAGCTGGGATTACATGCGTGCACCACCACTTTTTGTATTTTTAGTAGAGACAGGGGTTTCACCATGTTGGCCAGGCTGGTCTCAAACTCCTGATCTCATGGTCTACCCACCTTGGCCTCCCAAAGTACTGGGATTACAGGAGTGAGCCCTACACCCGGCCTTGCTTTTTTTTTTTTTTTTTTTTAGATGGGGTCTCACACTGTCACCCATGCTGGAGCACAGTGGCACAATCTTGGCTCACTGCAGCCTCCACCTCCCGGGTTCAAATGATCCTCCCTCCCCAGTCTCCCTGAGTAGCTGGGATCACAGGTGCCTGCCATCATGCCTGGCTAATTTTTTGTATTATAGTTTTGGTAGAGATGGGGTTTTGCCTTGTTGCTCAGGTTGGTCTCAAACACCTGAGTTCAAGTGATCTCCTGGCCTTGGCCTCCCCAAGTGTTGGGATTACAGGCATAAGCCACAGTGCCTGGCCTGTGATAACATCTAACGCTGACATGGCCAAACCTGTTCCAAGGACTCAATGAATATTAACTCCTATAATTGTCACAACAGCCCTATGAGGTTGGGCTATCATTACACCCATTTGACAGGTGGGGAGATGGAGATTGTGAGAGGTCATGTGACTTCCCTAGGGTCACTCAGTGAGTAAAATGCTGAAGTGTTTAGCATACTGAGTGCTTACAGTAGACACTCAGCTTGTGTATAATGTGACTCAGATGATCGTAAAGCCTTATTTATTTATTTATTTTGAGATGGAGTCTCGCTTTGTCACCTAGACTGGAGTGCAGTGGGGCAATCTTGGCTCACTGCAAGCTCCCCCTCCCAGGTTCACGCCATTCTCCCACCTCAGCCTCCCGAGTAGCTGGGACTACAGGCGCCCGCCACCATGCCAGTTTAATTTTTTTGTATTTTTAGTAGAGATGGGGTTTCACGGTGTTATCTAGGATGGTCTCAATCTCCTGACCTCATGATCCACCCGCCTCAGCCTCCCAAAGTGCTGGGATTACAGGTGTGAGCCACTGCTTGGGGCCCATAAAGCCTTAATTTTAAGAAAATTGCATTACTCCTGTCTTCAGCTCTTCACCTGTTGAAAAAAAGACCTTCCGGCCAGGTGCGGTGGCTCACACCTGTAATCCCAGCACTTTTGGAGGCCAAGGCAGGAGGATCACTTGAGCCCAGGAGTTCCAGATCAGCCTGGTCCACATAGCGAGATCCCATATCTAAAAAGAATAAAAAAGAAATCAGCTGGGCATGGTGGCACATGCCAGCTACTTGGGAGGCTGAGGTGGGAGGATCACTTGAGCTCAGGAATGCCAAGCTGCAGTGAGCTACGGGTGTGCCACTGCACACTAGCCTGAGAGACAGTGAGACCCTGTCTCAAAAATAAATAAAAATCCAAATAAATTTTGAAAAGATCTTCAAGGCTGGGTGCGGTGGCTCATGCCTGTAATCTTGCACTTTGGGAGGCCGAGGCAGGTGAATCACTTGAAGTCAGGAGTTCGAGACCAGCCTGGCCAATAGGGTGAAACCCCATCTCTACTAAAAATGCATAAATTAGTCAGGCGTGATGGTGTGTGCCTGTAATCCCAGCTATTTGGGAGGCTGAGTCAGGAGAATCACTTGAACCTGGGAGGTGGAGTTTGCAGTGAGCTGAGATGGTGCCACTGCACTCTAGCCTGGGCGACAGAGTAAGACTCCTTCTCAAAAAAAAAAAAAAAAAAAAAAAAAGGGCCTTCAAAAGCACTATAGCCATATGAGCCAGCAATCCCACTCCTAGTGGGATACCCATGTGAAAGGAAAGCCTTTGTTCACATATAAAAATTCATGGCTGTGTGCAGTGGCTCATGCCTGTAATCCCAGCACTTTGGGAGGCTGAGGCAGGAGGATAACAAGGTCAAGAGATCGAGACCATCCTGACCAACATGGGGAAACCCAGTCTGTACTAAAAATACAAATATTAGCTGGGTGTAGGGGTGCGCACCTGTAATCCCAGCTACTCGGGAGGTTGAGGCAGGAGAATCACTTGAACCCAGGAGGCGGAGGTTGCAGTGAGCTGAGATTGTCCCACTACACTTTAGCCTGGGTGACACAGCAAGACTCTGTCTCAAAAAAAAAAAAAAAAAAAAAAAAAAAAAATCATGAGCAAATGTTTGCTGAGCCTTTATTAGTTATTACTAACAGCAGTTAAACCCTAACTGTCCTTCAATGGATGAATGGATAATCAAACGTGATCCATCCACACAATGGAATACTATTCAGCCATAAAAAAGAATGAGCTACAGATACAAAAAAGCAACATTACAGATGAACCTCATATCCATTATGTGGGTGAAAGAAGCCAGGCTCAAAAGGCTGCATGATTCCATTTCACTCAACCTTCTGGAAAAGGCAAAAGTATCAGGACAAAAAGCAGATGAATGCTTGCCAGGGGCTGGGACCTGCAACAAATGGAGTAGTTTGGAGAATTTTTTGGGTTGATGTAAATGTTCTATATCTTGATTGTAGTGGTGGTTGCATGACTGTATGTGTTCAGAGCTGTACACTAAAACGGGTGAATTTTACTGCATGTCAATTACACTTCAGTGAAAAAAAAACGAAGAAGGAGAAAAACCAAACAACCCAGGCAAGACAAGAGAGGGCTTGGGAAACTTCTTTCTGGGATTCCTGACACAGCAGAAACTTGCTAACCAGCCCTGGCTTGTCTAGTCCCAGCTTCACATCCCCTCACACACTGGCGAGCCAGCTCATTCACACACACGCCAAACCAGCCAAGCCAGGTTCTGGAAAAAGTGAAGATCCGACCTGACTTGCCCATGGGAAATACAAAAGGAGCTTGTGAGACACGACATTACCAAACACATCACATCTCTGGCATTCAAATGATCTGGGGTTCCCCCAAACCTGAGGTCCAAAAAAGCTCATCCTTGGAAGCTGCCACAGCTTTGGCCATCTCTTGCAGTTTCTCCCTTGGAAATTACTTTAATAAAGGAGCTAGTGACAATCAGCTCAGCAAGCACCCACGAGATCTACCGGTCACCTTTGTGAATCAGCCACTGCTGGGACTGTGAAGACACCAGCAGGATCTAGCTTTCCCTATAGACAGGCACCGTCAGTGGGTCACAGTACAGTGTCCTCAGTGGCTTGAACAAAGTGGCCAGTCTTCATTCCAAGGGTGGATTTCATTTCTGCTGACAGCCTGGTTACCGGAAGCCAGATGGGCAAACAAGGGGTTCCTCGAGCCTGCAATACCCCTCAAAAACAAAGAGGAATTCTACTTTGGAGGCTGGATCCTGCCTTTCTGCCAGCTTCTTATGGGTAAGGAGGGGGTGGAAATTCTTTGTATGTTCCGGTTGACACACAGCATAGTAGGTGCACGAGGATGATTTGGCGCCTATTGAGTAAGTGTGGGGCTCAGAAAAGCAGTCTCAAAAGGGAATTTCCAAAATGTTCTCAGTTTATGGGTATATGTATAGAATCTCTTCAAAATGACACCTACTCGTACACTGTCATGCCCTATCTGGCTGCAACCCAGAGACAGACGAGTCACCTCTTCCGATCACATTAAATAAGTTGAAAATTTGCGTAACTGGTGAAGGAGCAACACGTGGCTGGGTCTTAGGGGTTCAACCCTATCCCCACGGCCCCTCATAATCAAGTACCTCAGGTAACTCAATCCGATAGGATTTTAACTTGTGGTCTCAGGCCAAGTGGGATGGCTCATGCCTGTAATCCCAGCGCTTTGGGAGGCTGAGTAGGGAGGGTCACTTGAGGCCAGGGCAGCCTGGGCAACATAATGAGATCCCATCTCTACCAAAAAATTAACTTGTGTCCTGAAAGCAAATACTCTCCCCCAGCACCCCAGAAGGGTAGGGAGTGGGGCCTGTCATGACACCGAGGGCCTCAAAACTCAAAACTGCCACCAGAAAAAGATCTTTGCTTTTTTTTTTTTTTTTTTTTTGAGACAGAGTTTCACTCTTGTCACCCAGACTGGAGTGCAGTGGCGTGATCTCTGCTCACTGCAACCTCCATCTCCTGGGTTCAAGCGATTCTCCTGCCTCAGCCTCTTGAGTAGCTGGAATTACAGGTGCCTGCCACTACACCCAGCTAATTTTTGTGTTTTTAGTAGAGACAGGGTTTCGCCATGTTGGCCAAACTGGTCTCAAACTCTTGACCTCAGGTGATCTGCCTGCCTCGGCCTCCCAAAGTGTTGGGATTACAGGTGTGAGCCACTGCGTCTGGCCAGATCCTTGCTTTTGAAAGCACACATACAAAACACCTTCATGTTTTCATCTGTTTTTCCCAAATAGTGCCAGTGAAAAAGATAATGAGTTTCCTAAAGACCACATAGCTTTGGCTTCCTGTACTTGCAGTCAGGGATCCCCAAAGGCTACAGCTTCAGAAGTTTCCAGAGCCGAATCTGGATGACTGAGTTCCAAGCACTGACTCACCCTTGGCTCCGCCTGCTCCCCTGTGAATCAGCGATCTACCTTTAAGGACTTCTCATCGTGTCTCTCATGACAGGCCTGTGAATTCCAGATGGTTCAACAGCTCATGAAAGCTCAGGGGCAGGATCTGGAAACAACAGTAAGGAGAGGAGGTAAAGAAGTGTGCCAGGTACTGCTTGTTCCTTTGCCTGTCAGTCTTTTTTTTTTTTTTTTTGAGATGGAGTCTCGCTCTGTTGCCCAGGCTGGAGTGCAATGATATGATCTTGGCTCACTGCAACATCCACCTCCCAGGTTCAAGCGATTCTCCTGCCTCAACCTCCCTAGTAGCTGGGATTTCAGGCGCCCGCCATTACGCCTGGCTAATTTTTGTATTTTTAGTAGAGAGGGGTTTCATCACGTTGTCCAGGCTGGTCTTGAACTCCTGACCTCAAGTGATCCACCTGTCTCAGCCTCCCAAAGTGCTGGGATTACAGGCATGAGCCACCGTGCCTGGCCAGGAATTTATGTGTTTTTCATTTACAAGCACATCGCAATTTGGACCAGTCCCATTTCTCCTTCCTTCCTTCCTTCCTTCCTTCCTTCCTTCCTTCCTTCCTTCCTTCCTTCCTTCCTTCCTTCCTTCCTCCCTCCCTCCCTCCCTCCCTCCCTCCCTCACTTCCTTTTTCTCTCTTTCTTTTTGAGACAGAGTCTTGCTCTTTCACCCAGGCTGGAGTGTAGTGACGAGATCTTGGCCTACTGCAACCTCTGCCTCCCAAGTTCAAGAGATTCTTCTGCCTCAGGCTCCCGATCAGCTGAGACTACAGGTGTGCACCACCATGGCTAATGTTTTCTTTTTTTTTGAGACGGAGTCTCACTTTGTTGCCCAGGCTGGAGTGCAGTGGCCGGATCTCAGCTCACTGCAAACTCCGCCTCCTGGGTTCATGCCATTCTCCTTCCTCAGCCTCCCAAGTAGCTGGGACTACAGGCGCCCGCCACCACACCCGGCTAATTTTTTGTATTTATAGTAGAGACGGGGTTTCACCGTGTTAGCCAGGATGGTCTCGATCCCCTGACCTTGTGGTCCGCCCTCCTTGGCCTCCCAAAGTGCTGGGATTACAGGCTTGAGCCACCGCGCCCGGCCAATTTTTGTATTTTCAGTAGAGAGGGGGTTTCACCATATTGGTCATGCTGGTCTCCAACTCCTCACCTGGTGATATGCCCCCCTTGTCCTCCCAAGGTGCTGGGATTACAGGCGTGAGCCACCGTGCCTGGCCTAGACCAGCCCCATTTCAAGGGCTCAGTGGCCCCATGGAGCCACTAGACAGCATTCTGGACCAAGTCAAGCAGAGACAAATGTAGTTCCCCTGTCCATAGGACGGAGCAAAGTGAGGAGGGAGCCGGCCGCGGTGGCTCACCCCTGTAATCCCAGCACTTTGGGAGGCTGAGGCGGGATGATCACCTGAGGTCAGGAGTTCAAGACCAGCATGGCCAACATGGCGAAACCCCTCTCTACTAAAAAAATACAAAAATTAGCCGGGCGTGGTGGCGGGCGCCTGTAATCTCAGCTACTCGGGAGGCTGAGGCATGACAATCGCTTGAACCTAGGAGGCAGAGGTTGCGATCAGCCGTCATTGTGCCACTGCCCTCCAGCTTGGTGGACAGAATGAAAGTGTTTCAAAAACAAAACAAAACAAAAAAACAAAGTGGGGCGGGGGCTTTCATTAAAAACGGCAGTGAAGCCACCCCCAGAATGGGGCTGGGGCTCAATGTTGCAGGTTGGGGGTTCCCAAATGGGGAGCTTTTCGCCACCCCATTTCCCCCTTCCTTCCCTTCCACTCAAGAGTCTCCTCCCGTAGTGGCATCGCCATCCAGACTCCGCAGCCCGCGACCCCAGTCCCTAGCCCTCTCCTGCTGTTCCCGCTGTACCCCGGGAGCCTCCCACCTCAGAATTTACCCCGTCGGCGCCGCCTGTCATGTGGATGCTGCCTTGCCTGTCACTCAACTTCTTGCCCCGCCCCCCCGTCTGGCCTAACGGTCGCTTACCTTGGTTTCCACAGCGACGCCATCAGGGGGCGTGGCAAAGGGACGCGCGGCGCAGAGGCCTCCTTTGGATTGGCGGATGGTCAAGCCCCTTCTCTTTAGCCCCTCCTACAGGCGCTACGCCCCCTTCGGTGGCTCTCGCAAGCTGATTGGTCAATCCCCTGGTGCTAGCCCTAGTCTTGGTTCGGACCGGCCCCAAGGAGAAGGGGCGAAGGTGGGCGCCTCGTGCCCTGATTGGCCGACGGGGCGCGCGCGGCCGGGAGGGGCGGGGCGGACGCACAGCCGCGTTTAGTCTAGCGCAGCGGTCGCGAGCGCTCTGGGTATCCTGTCCTGTGCCGCGCAGTTCGGCAGCAGCAGCCGCGGAGCAGTAGCCGCCGTGGGAGGGAGCCATGAAGCACTACGAGGTAAGAAGCGAGAAACAGGGACCGTGTGGCCACTGCTGACCCATTCTTTTTCCTTCTTTGCGGGGCCACGGGACCCCACTTTCTGGTCCTGTGCCCCGAAGGAAGAGTCGGACGGCGCAGGCGCAGTGGGCAAGCGTTGCGCCCCGGGCCACTCGTAAATTCCAATGCGCATGTGCGGAGGAGGTATTTATAAATCTGCAACCCAGGCTGTTTTGGGGGTGCTTTTTTTGGGGGGTCTTTGCAGGGGCTGGGACGCTTGCAGGTTCCTTGTAGCTCCCCCGGCGGGCTGAGTTGCAGACTTTGTCATGGAAGCCACGAAGGTGCGGGACCCTTGCTCCCAATCCGAGGGAGTCTTGCACAAATCTTGCGCCACGCTGCCGCCACCAGCGTAGGAAGGGGCTTTGCAATCAGTCTTTATGTACGACCTTTGGACCTCTTCCCTCGCCCGGGACGTTCCCGGGAGACTTAGGCGGTGAGGGAGGTGCAGCTCCACTGCTGGCTTTCGCAGAGCAGCGAAGCCGATCTTGCTTTCTGGTTATCTAAGGTCATCTCCGTCAACCCTTGGGTGTCATCAAGGAGAAATCTGCCACGCACAGCCACTCTTGAAGCCCATGTCTTCTGACTCCTAACTTGGGTCACTTTTTCCCCTAAAACGAAGCCGTTTGATGTGCTTATCGCCCTAGATGATAATATGATATTAATAATTCAACCAATTGTCCCTGAATTATTGCTGACTTTTAAGTAACTATCATCAAATAATAAAATTTGTTACCAGAATTCAAAATAAGAACAATTTAGCAAGTGCTTACTGTTGTGCTGGTGAGATTCTGTTACCTTGTATAAGAACTATTATTACTCCTGTTTGTAAGGATGAATAAAGTCTCAGAGATATCAAGTGACTTGTTCAGAGGCCCCTTGCTAGTAAATGCAAAACAGATAGGAGAACTCAGGACGCCAAGGTCTTAGTTCCTAGCCACTATGCCATGCTGGTCCTCAAACGAAAAACAGCAGGTCGAGCGATTTCTTGTTTCTCACTTCCCCTCCACTTTAAAAAATTCTGGCAAAATACACATAAAAGTTACCATCTTAACTATGTTTAAGTGTACAGTTCAGTGGCATTAAGAACATTCACGTTGTTGTACAACCATCCCCACCACCCATCTCCAGAACTCTTTGCATCTTGCAAAACAGAAGGTGTAGCCATTAAATTGTAATTCCCCATTCCTCTTCACCTCCGCCTCTGGCAACCACCCTTCTGCTTTCCGTCTCAATGAATTGACTACTCTAGGTACCCTGGATACGTAGAAGGAATTTTTTTTTTTTTTTCTTTCTGGAGACAGAGTTTCGGTCTTATTGCCCGGGCTGGAGTGCAATGGCGCGATCTTGGCCCACTGCAACCTCCGCCTTCTGGGTTTAAGCGATTCTCCTGCCTCGGCCTCCCGAATAGCTAGGATTACAGGTGCCTGCCACCATGCCCGGCTAATTTTTTGTATTTTTAGTAGAGACGGGGGTTTCACCATGTTGGCCAGGCTGGCCTCAAACTCCTGACCTCAAGTGATTCGCCCGCCTCGGCCTCCCAAAGTAGTGGGATTACAGGTGTGAGCTAGCACGCTTGGCTGTTTTTATTCACAAGTTGAATATTACTACCTCTACTCCCTGCCCTCTTTATTGTTGTTATTTCTGGAAATTTACCCACAATCCTTTGAAGCCTTTGTTTTTTGTTTTTTGTTTTTAGACAGAATTTCACTCTTGTTGCGCAGGCTGGAGTGCAGTGGCGTGATCTCGGCTCACTGCAACCTCCACCTTCCAGGTTCAAGTAACCTTCACCTCCCAGGTTCAAGTGATTCTCCTGCCTCAGCCTCCTGAGTAGCCGGAATTACAAGCATGAGCCACCAAGCCCGGCTAATTTTGTATTTTTAGTAGAGACGGGGTTTCTCCATGTTGGTCAGGCTGGTCTCAAACCCCCGACCTCAGGTGATCCACCCACCTTGGCCTCTCAAAGTCCTGGGATTACAGGCGTGAGCCCCTGTGCCTGGCCCCTTAGAAGCCTTTAACTCAGAAATCCTGTAATTTTTGACATGGTATCAAGAATGAGGAGGTTTGTATTCAATAATCTCTAATATGTCATTTACGTTTTCATTCTAGAATAAAGTTCTGATATGGATTCCCCTCTCAAACTCTGTGTCTAAACCTGTAGTCCCACTACTGTAGTCTCAGCTACTCGGGAGGCTGAGGCAGGAGGATGGCTTGAGCCCAAGAGGTTGAGGCTGCAGTGAGCCCAGAAATCAGGCCACTGCACTCCAGCCTTGGCAACAGAGACCCTGTTTCAAGAAAAAAAAAAAAAAGCTACCACGTCCAGCTTGAAACATGCAGTTTGGAACATCCATATGGCATTTTGCAAAATGTAGCTGGTTTAGTTTTGCTAGTTAACAGTCAGATAAAGTAGGCCTCTGAGCACCCTGGGGGTGAGCGCTTTTGTTTCAGGAACCTGGGCACAGCCTGAGGCCCAAGACTTGGACTGGAGAATATGCTCTACCATACTTAATCCTTTTCTCTCCCAGAAAGAAGGGGGAGCTTTGGCCGGGCATGGTGGCTCACGCCTGTAATTGAGCACTTTGGTAGGCTGAGGTGGCTGGATCACTTGAGGTCAGGAGTTCGAGACCAGCCTGGCCAACATGGAGAAACCTCGTCTCTACTAAAAATACAAAATTGAGCCGGGTGTTGTGGCACACGCCTGTAATCTCAGCTACTTGGAGGCAGAGGTTGCAGTGAGCTGAGATCATGCCACTACACTCCAGCTTGAACAAGAGAGTGAGAGTCTGTCTCAAAAGAAAAAAAAAAAAAAAGGGCGGAGAAGCTTCAAACTCACTGTTCAAAGTGACCTTGGAGGAAAATAATAAATGGATATTTTGCTGTGTTCTTTGTTATTCTCTACCAACCTTTGCCACGTACCCATGGAGGCGATAGCGACAGGGCTTCTGGGTGGGAGAAGCAGTTGTCTCCCGGCCTAGCGGATTGCATAGCAAGCAGATTAGTTTAACTGCGTGTGTTTATTATAGATGAATAAAAATAGAAAAGATGCTTTCACTCACATTTAACAAGCAATTTGAGAAAAGGTTTATCTACATCAAAGAATGTATTTCTGGCCGGGCGAGGTGGCTCATGCCTGTAATCCCAGCACTTTGGGAGGCTGAGGCGGGTGAATCACTTGAGATCAGGAGTTCGAGACCAGCCTAGTCAACATGGTGAAACCTCGTCTCTACTAAAAACAAAAAAATTAGTTGGGCATGGTGGCGCGTGCCTGTAGTTCCAGCTACTGGCTCAGAGGCTGAGGAATGAGAATCACTTGAACCTGGGACGCGGAGTTGCAGTGAGCCAAGATCACGCCACTGTACTCCAGCCTGGGTGACACAGCGAGACTCCGTTTTAAAAAGGTAATAATAAATAAAGGATATATTTCAGCTGGGCACAGTGGCTTATACCTGTAATCCCAGCACTTTGGGAGGCCAAGGTGGGCAGATCACGTGAGGTCAGGAGTTCGAGACCAGCCTAGCCAACATAATGAAACCCCATCTCCACTAAAAATACACATATTAGGCCGGGCGCGGTGGCTCACGCCTGCAATCCCAGCACTTTGGGAGGCTGAGGCGGGCGGATCATGAGGTCAGGAGATCGAGACCATCCTGGCTAACACGGTGAAACCCTGTCTCTACTAAAAATACAAAAAATTAGCTGGGCGTGGTGGTGGGTGCCTATAGTCCCAGCTACTCGGGAGGCTGAGGCAGGAGAATGGCGTGAACCCGGGAGGTGGAGCTTGCAGTGAGCTGAGATCGCGCCACTGCACTCCAGCTTGGGAGACAGAGCAAGACTCCGTCTCAAAAAAACCCAAAAAACCAAAAATTAGCCGGGTGTGGTGGTGGGCGCCTGTAATTCCAGCTACTTGGGAGGCTGAGGCAGGAGAATCACTTGAACTCGGGAGGTGGAGGTTGCAGTGAGCTGAAATTGCGCCATTACACTCCAGCCTGGGTGACAAGAGCGAGACTCTGTCTCAGAAAAAAAAAAAAAAAAAAAAAGAATCTATTTCTGCTTGGGACTAAATCCATCCTCCCACCCTCAAGCAGCCTCTTGTCCACTGAGAGGTTAGTCCCCTTCAAAAGACTTTTTGGTCCCTGGAGAGACCTTGGAGATTATGAAGTACAAGTTACAGTTGATAGAGGTAACGCCCAGAGGGGTGCAGGACGTGCTGACTGTCACACAATGCATTAATGTCTGGCTGAGGACTGATATCATGGCAGTTGGGATCCCAGCAGGAGGGGAGATTGGTGGCTGTTTCCATAGTAGCCTCATATCACTGCCAAATCTCATCTGATCTGAGAGGAAAAGTTATCCATTCTGTGGCCTGATTGAGGTGAAGCCTCTAGCTAGAACAGGTCACCTCCAGGCCTTGGCTGAAACCCTCCTCTTAGAATGCCAGAGCAGGCCTTGGCATTGTCTTGGGGTCAGAGCTAGGTCGGTAAGCGAACTGCTTATCCTAGGACACAGTAGTGTGTGTGTGTGTGTGTGTGTGTGTGTATGTATGTATGTATGTATGTATGTATGTATTTTATTGCTGTTTTTGCCACTGCAGATGAGACTCAAAGCAATGAGCCCAGTAGCAACTGGAAAAACAGCTACTACATCTTGTAAATGAGCCTGTTAATTCCAGAGAAAATCAGTCTCTTCAGCCTCCAGCTGTTCAGGTCGCTGCCTATTTCCCGCAGCCAACTACCCAGAGGTGAGGAAGTCTCAGCCTCTTGGGGTCCCCACAACCCGCATTTAGGATGCTTGCTTTTTTTTTTTTTTGAGACGGAGTCTCCCTCTGTCACCCAGGCTGGAGTGCAGTGGCGCGATCTCAGCTCACTGCAACTTCCACCTCCCCAGTTCAAGTGATTTTCCTGCCTCAGCCTCCCAAGTAGATGTTATTACAGGCGCATGCCACCACGCCCGGCTAATTTTTGTAGTTTTAGTAGAGATGGGGTTCCACCATGTTAGTCCAGGCTGGTCTCGAACTCCTGGGCTCAAGCGATCCTCCTGCCTTGGTGTCCCAAAGTGCTGGGATTATAGGTGTGAGCCACCACGCCTCGCCCAGGGGTGAGTCTTATTAGCACCTGATCGGATGGGAACTAGTGTTCCACTTTACAGATAATGCAGCTCAAGCTCAGAGAGGTAAACTCAGCTGGTCAGGGTCACAGAGCCTGGAAGCTGGGGAGCTGAACCTGAGTTTGTCTGACTCTAGTTTTCTCCACGCTGATGGCTTCTCTGCTGATGCTGTCCTAGGACAGCTGGTGGCTGTCCTGCTATGTTCAGAGGACAGAGCATCCCTGAAGGGAGGGTGAGGTGCTGCGGGTCAGTGTGGACTGCTGGGAGAGGATCTCTGTCCTAAAATCAGATGGACTGCCCCTTGGAGTAAAGTCAGGATTGACAGTGATGAGCCTTGGCTGGGTGCGGTGGTTCACGCTTATAATCCCAGCACGTTGGGAGGCTGAGGCAGGAGAATCACCTGAGGTCAGGAGTTCGAGACTAGCCTGGCCAACATGGCAAAACCCCGTCTCCAATAAAAATATAAAAATTAGCAGGGTATCATGGCGCGCACCTGTAATCACAGGTACTCGGGAGACTGAGGCAGGAGAATTCATTTGAACCTGGGAGGCAGAGGTTGCAGTGAGCTGAGATTGCCACTGCACTCCAGCCTGGGCAACAGTGAGTCTGTCTCAAAAAAACAAAACAAAAAAACAGAAAGTGGCAAGCCTTGAGCTGTGGTGAACTATAAAGACCTTTCCTATATTAGCCGGACTCAGGCCAAATTCCTGAGGGGGTTGGGGAGGATCTTAGGCTTTTCAGATTTTCCTGCAGGCTTCTTGCTTTGAGCAGATGGTGACTCACTGGGCAGATTCTCCTGGTGGAGTCCCTTCTGTTCCCCTGGACGTAGCTTTGTACTTAGGCAATTTCTCTGCTGTAGGCACTCAGAATCTCAGAGCCCCAGGCTTGAGGGAATTTTTCTTGTTTAACTTCTGTAAAGTTAAGGCGGCCTTTTCCAGGGCTGCAGGCCAGTTCCCCTTTGGGTTGGGCAGTATTGATGATTGATACTGGGAAGGTGGCAGTGCCGGCGGGCTTTGGATCAGTGCTGGGCTCGTATGCTTAACTGCCACTGACAAGGTTTGGAGCCCATGGGCAAGTTCTTTAGCCTCTTGAGCTAGTTGTATTTTTCTTTTTTTTTCCTGAGACAGAGTACCCCCTCTGTTGCCCAGGCTGGAGTGCAGTGGTGCCATCTTGGCTCACTGCAACCTCTGCCTCCCGGGTTCAAGTGATTCTCCTGCCTCAGTCTCCTGAGTAGCTGGGTTTACAGGCACCCACCGCCACGCCTGGCTAATTTTTGTATTTTTAGTAGAGATGGGGTTTCACCATATTGGCCAGGCTGGTCTCGAACTCCTGACCTTAAGTGATCCCCCCGCATTGACCTCCCAAAGAGTTGGGGTTACAGGTGTGAACCCCCACGGCTGGCCTTGACCTAGCTTTTTCTTTTTTTTTTTTTTTTTTTTTTTTTTTTTTTTTTTTTTTGAGACGGAGTCTCGCTCCGTTGCCCAGACTGCAGTGCAGTGGCCGGATCTCAGCTCACTGCAAGCTCCGCCTCCCGGGTTTACGCTATTCTGCCTCAGCCTCCCGAGTAGCTGGGACTACAGGCGCCAGCCACCTCGCCCGGCTAGTTTTTTGTATTTTTTAGTAGAGACGGGGTTTCACCGTGTTAGCCAGGATGGTCTCGATCTCCTGACCTCGTGATCTGCCCGTCTCGGCCTCCCAAAGTGCTGGGATTACAGGCTTGAGCCACCGCGCCCGGCCGACCTAGCTTTTTCATCCATAAAATGACACCTCGGTGTGCGAGACCCGGCTCACATTGTCTGATGGTGTGCATCTTCCCAACTCTGTGTTCAGGGATAGCAGGCTGACATCGCTAAGTCACAGGTAGGGTATTTACACCACGGAAAGTGGCAAGCGCTACAGCCCAAGCCCCTTCCTGTCTCCTGCCGGATGTTCATATTGACCGGGATAGTTGTCCCTGCATCCCAGGGTTATTATTGTTTGAAGGGGTTCTTGGTCTGGTGAACGTTGGATGAGCAGATACATGCCTGGAAAGCCTCAGCTTGGTGCAGCACCTTGCAGCAGCTAACATTTGACAAGTAGTGTGACCCTACTCACCTCTGGACACAGTAGGGCAGATGTGGGGAGGCGGGGCCGAGGAGGCGGGGCTTGAGGAAGGGGAAGGGTGCGGAGGAGCGGGAGGCGGGTGCCGAGGAGGGGGAGGCGGGTCCCGAGGAGTGGGAGGCAGAGCTGAGCAGGAAAAGGCGTGTCCTGAGGAGGAGGAGGAGGCAGGGCCGAGGTGGAAGAGGCAGGTCCGGAGGAGGAGGGGCAGGGCTGAGGTGGAGGAGGCGGGGCCGGGATGTGAGAGGCGGGGCCAGGGATGGGGAGGTGAGGCTGTGGAGGAAGAGGTGGGGATCAGGAAGAGGAGGCGGGGCAAGGAGAAAGCCGTGGGACCTGGGAGGGGGAGACGGGACCGAGTAGCAAGAAAGTGGGACGGGATGAGTGGTGGGCTTTGGTGTGTGCCAGGTGGAGTAGCTATTTCAGCCGCACCCATGTGGGTTTAGAGGCTCCACCAGCTGGGCCCAGCAAAGCCCTCTGGACTGACTGGTTCCTGAGGAGATCAGAGGAGGGTTGACAGCCTTGAGTAAGGGCGGTGCTTGGAAAGGCCTTGCAGCTCTCATAAGGTGGTTGGGTTTGGTCGGGAATCCTGCACTTTCACTGACAAGTCTGGCTGCGTGAGAAAGGCCAGAGACCTTGAGCTAGTTGGTCAAGTCTTAACACCTTCTTGCTGATATTGACAGTGGCAGCTGAGAATATTTTAATACCTGGGACATTTCCCGCAGCAGCCAGAACATAGTAATCGTCCTAGTAAATTACGGTGAATATAGTGCTTAATTCTAAGTGGGTTTTCTTTTTTTTTCTTTTTTTGAGACGAAGTCTCGCTCTTGTCCCCTAGGCTGGAGTGCAATGGCGTGATCTCGGCTCACTGCAACCTCCGCCTCCCGGGTTCAAGCAGTTCTCCTGCCTCAGCCTCCTGAGTAGCTGGGATTACAGGCGCGTGCCACCACACCCGGCTAGGTTTTGTATTTTTAGTAGACACGGCGTTTCACCATGTTGGCCAGGCTGGTCTGAAACGCCTGACCTCAGGTGATCCGCCCAGCTCAGCCTCCCAAAGTGTTGGGATTACAGGCATGAGCCACGGCGCCCCGCAGTGTCAGTGCTTCTTATCTAGTAACATATCTAACTGTCATACTAAACATAAGAAATAGATGCTGTTCTTATCTCTACTTGACTGATGGAGAAACTGAGACGCAGAAGGTGAAGCGACTTGTCCACAGCTAGTGGGTAGCAGAGCTGGGATTCTTTTAGAACCAGGGTGGGCTTCGCTGTGGGTCGTGCACTGGGGGAAGAATGAAGCGTGTGGTGGTGGTAAAGGACTTGGAGGCCACCCACTCTGCCCTTGGGACAGTGACTTAACCTAAGCTTCAGTTTTGTCACCTGTGAGACCAGGATAAGGACACCTGGAGGCCTGCGGGGGAGTGTGAAGTTCCCAGCAGGCTTCGTGGCCCACAGGCAGGGTAAACATCATTAAGCAGAGAGGGACCCACGTTAGGCAGGTAAGGACAGGTCGGCATCCCCAGGGCTGCCTGAGATGCTTTTGGCATCTGACCTCTTTGGAAGGCCTCAAAACTTTTTTTTTTTTGTTTTTTTTGAGATGGAGTCTCACTCTGTGACCAGGCTGGAGTGCAGTGGCGTAATCTCGGCTCACTACAACCTCCGCTTCCTGGGTTCAAACGATTCTCCTGCCTTAGCCTCCCAGGTAGCTGGGATTACAGGCGTGCGCCACCGTGCCTGGCTAATTTTTGTATTTTTAGTAGAGACAGGGTTTCACCATCTTGGCCAGGCTGGTCTTGAACTCCGGGCCTCGTGATCCACCCGCCACGGCCTCCCAAAGTGCTGGGATTACAGGCGCGCCACTGCGCCTGGCTGAGAAAGGCCTCATAACTTAATGAAGAAGGTCCACCAGGTGCCAGGAGACAGACTGATGCCAAATATATGCCCAGAAGATAGAGGAAGAAACCTAGATGCCAGTGCCTCGGTTTTGATATAATGTCACACACTATGCAAGTCACATTTTTTTTGCGTGTGTGTGACAGAGTCTCGCTCTGTCGCCCAGGCTGGAGTGCATTGATGCGATCTTGGCTCACTGCAAGCTCCACCTCCCAGGTTCACGCCATTCTCCTGCCTCAGCCTCCCGAGTAGCTGGGACTACAGGCGCCCGCCACCATGCCTGGCTCATTTTTTGCATTTTTAGTAGAGACGGGTTTTCACCGTGTTAGCCAGGATGGTCTCAATCTCCTGACCTCGTTATCTGCCTGCCCCGGCCTCCGAAAGTACTGGGATTACAGGCGTGAGCCACTGCACCTGGCCACAAGTCACATTTTGAGATGATCAGCTCTTTTTTTCCTCATAGGAAGACCCTTGGGGAAGTCACAACACACTCAGAGCCAGTTTTTGATCTCTTATGACAAAGAATCATCCCAGAAATGGAGGCTGGAAGACAGTCTAGCCACCAGCTGCCTATCACAGCTGCCTCAGTAGGAGCATGCTGCTTCTGTTCCTGCTCCCTCCTGGCTCGCTGTCCCTCACCCAGCCACAGGCAGAAGGCCTTTTTGCCTGTGAGTGAGAGGATCTTAGTGTGCCATGACTCAGAACCCTCCCTCAGAGGCTTCTTGTCATCTGTCCCCTGCTTTCCTCACTTGTCACTGCGCTACTGTCTTTCATCTCTGCAGATACCCAAAGCCACGTTCCTGCCCTGAGTACATGCTGTTCCCTCGGCCCCCGATGCCCTTCCTTCTGCTTTTCTCAAGCCTGGCCCTTCTTGTTACCGAGCACTCAGCTTCCATGTCCCCCAGAGAGACCTTCCTTGGCCATCCAATCTAGAGTCCATCCCCTTGCCTGTCACCCCGCCACCCCGCTCATCTCCTTCGCAGCCCTTCTGGGCTTGGGTTGCGTTTTCTTTCTTTTTTTTTTTTCTGAGACGGAGTCCTGCCCTGTTGCCCAGGCTGGAGTGCAGTGGTTGGATCTCGTCTCACTGCAACCTCTACCTCCCGGGTTCAAGGGATTTTCCTGCCTCAGCCTCCTGAGTAGCTGGGACTACAGGTGCCCGCCACCATGCCTGGCTATTTTTTTTTTTTTTTTTTTGAGACGGAGTCTTGCTCTGTCACCCAGGCTGGAGTGCAGTGGCCGGATCTCAGCTCACTGCAAGCTCCGCCTCCCGGGTTCACGCCATTCTCCTGCCTCAGCCTCCCGAGTAGCTGGGACTACAGGCGCCCGCCACCTCGCCCGGCCAGTTTTTTTGTATTTTTTAGTAGAGACGGGGTTTCACCGTGTTAGCCAGGATGGTCTCGATCTCCTGACCTCGTGATCCGCCCGTCTCGGCCTCCCAAAGTGCTGGGATTACAGGCTTGAGCCACCGCGCCCGGCCAATTTTTTTTGTATTGTTTAGCAGAAACGGGGTTTCACTATGTTGGCCAGGCTGGTCTTGAACTCCTGACCTCAGATGATCCACCTGCCTCGGCCTCCCAAAGTGTGGGATTACAGGCGTGAGCCACCACGCCTGGCTGGGTTAGTTTTTGTATTTTTATTTATTTATTAAAAAATATATTTTTTGGAGGCAGAGTCTTGCTCTGTCGCCTAGACTGGAGTGCAGTGGTGCGATCTTGG
This sequence comes from Macaca nemestrina, assembly GCF_043159975.1. Lineage (NCBI taxonomy): Eukaryota > Metazoa > Chordata > Mammalia > Primates > Cercopithecidae > Macaca > Macaca nemestrina. Next base: position 13,867,473 of record NC_092144.1, read on the forward strand.
CTCTCTGCAACCTCCACCTCTGGGCTTCAAGCATTCTCCTGCCTCAGCCTTTTGAGTAGCTGGGATTACTGGTGCCCACCACCATACCCCCCTAATTTTTTTTTGAGACAGAGTCTTGCTCTGTCACCCAGGCTGGAGTGCAGTGGCGCAATCTCGGCTCACTGCAAGCTCTGCCTCCGGGGTTCACGCCATTCTCCTGCCTCAGCCTCCCCAGCAGCTGGGACTACAGGTGCATGCCGCCTCGCCTGCCTAATTTTTTTGTATTTTTAGTAGAGATGGGATTTCATTGTGTTAGCCAGGATGGTCTCGATCTCCTGACCTTGTGATCCGCCCGCCTCAGCCTCCCAAAGTGCTGGGATTACAGGCGTGAGCCACTGCTCCCGGGCAATTTTTGTATTTTTAGTACAGATGGGGTTTCACTGTGTTGGCCAAACTGGTCTTGAGCTCCTGACCACAGGTGATCCACCTGCCTCGGCCTCCCAAAGTGCTGGGATTACAGGCATGAGCCACCATGCCTGGCCACAATTTTTGTATTTTTTTTTTTTTTTTTTTTGAGACGGAGTCTCGCTCTGCCGCCCAGGCTGGAGTGCAGTGGCCGGATCTCAGCTCACTGCAGGCTCCGCCTCCCGGGTTCACGCAATTCTCCTGCCTCAGCCTCCCCAGTAGCTGGGACTACAGGCGCCCGCCACCTCGCCCGGCTAGTTTTTTTTGTATTTTTTAGTAGAGACGGGGTTTCACCGTGTCAGCCAGGATGGTCTCGATCTCCTGACCTCGTGATCCGCCCGCCTCGGCCTCCCAAAGTGCTGGGATTACAGGCTTGAGCCACCGCGCCCGGCCAATTTTTGTATTTTTGTATTGAGGTTTCACCATGTTGGCCAGGATGGCCTTGAATTCTTGATCTTAAGTGATCTGCCCGCCTCGGCCTCCCAAGTAGCTGGGACTGCAGGTGCATGTACCACTATGTCTGACTGTTATTTTATTTATTTATTTAATTTATGTTTTGAGATGGAGTGTTGCTTTTGCCCAGGCTGTAGTGCAGTGGAATGATCTCGACTCACTGCAACTTCTGCCTTCCGGTTTCAAGCCATTCTTTTGCCTCAGCCTCCTGAGTAACTGGGACTACAGGCCACACATGGCTAATTTTGATATTTTTTGTAGAAACAGGGTTTCACCATGTGGGCCAGGCTGGTCTTGAACTCCTGAGCTCAAGTGATCTGCCCACCTCGGCCTCCCGAAGTGCTGGGATTACAGGCATGAGCCATTATACTCGGCCAGTGCCTGGCTAATTTTTAAAGGATTTTTTTGGTAGAGGCACAGACTTACCATGTTGCCCAGGCTGGTCTTGAATTCCTTGGCTCAAGTGATCTCCTGCCTCAGCCTCTCAAAGCTCTGGGATTCTAGGTGTGTGCCACCGTGCCTGGCCGGAAACCAGCTTCTTCTGGCCTCTTGGCCACAAGCCCCGGGCCTATCCTGCCCGTGGCTGTCCTGTTCCCCATCATCTCAACCCTCCTGGCACAGGGGCCCTTCTGAGATGGAAGCTGCCAAGACAACACTGGGGCCTGCCCCTCACCACACAGGTTGTCGGCAGGTTCTGCTGGTCCAGGCCTTTTCCCGTCATGGGGCCCTGCCTCTCTTTTCCAGCCCATCACTTATTCATTAGTTCATCCGTTCCAACATGTTTTTTCCCCTCTTATCAATGCTAAGAATCCTGGGAAGAATGAACCACTTTCTCTGCCCTCAAGATCTTTTCATTTAAGCCAAGACCTGAAGGTGGAGGTCTTTGGGGCCAGGGGCCAGGGAGGAGAATGGTGTTCTAGGCAGAGGGAACCGAGTGGTGTGTGCAGAGGCATGGAGCCCGGGGTTTGCAGATGTCCCACGTTGAGGGATGAGGCTGACAGGGCAGGGCTTCGTAGCCACCCAGAGAGACCTGTGGACTTCATTTCATTTTTTTTTTTTCTTTTTGAGATGGAGTTTCACTCTTGTCACCCAGGCTGGAGTGCAGTGGCGCAATCTTGGGTCACTGCAATCTCTGCCTCCTGGGTTCAAGCGATTCTCCTGCCTCAGCCTCCTGATTAGCTGGGATTACCAGCTAATGTGCCACCACGCCTGGCTTATTTTTTGTATTTGTAGTAGAGACAGGGTTTCACCATGTTGGCCAGGCTGGTTTCGAACTCCTGACCTCAAGTGATCTGCCTACCTCGGCCTTCCAAAGTGCTAGGATTACCGGTGTGAGCCACTGTGCCCTGCCTCATTTTGATGGCAATGAAAGTCCCTTTCCTGTTTTATTCAATTACCTATGAATTATTGTTTTTAGTAGAGATGGGGTCTTGCTATATTGCTCAGGCTGGTCTCTGAGTCTTGGGCTCAAGTGATCCTCCTGCCTTGACCTCCTAAAGCGCTGGGATTACAGGTGTGAGACACCATGCCCGACCACATTCTGCTGATTTTACCTAAAAGTTTCCCTACCGGAGGGCAGTTCATTTTTTAAATCCTTAGGGGACCCTCATAGTGTATTTTGTTTGTTTGTTTGTTTGTTTGTTTTTGAGATGGGGTTTCACTTTTGTGGTCCAGGCTGGAGTGCAGTGGTGCAATCTCTGCTCACTGCAACCTCCGCCTCCTGGGTTCAATCGATTCTTCTGCCTCCTGAGTAGCTGGGATTACAGGCATCCAGCACCACTCGCGGCTAATTTTTTTATTTTTAGTAGAAACGGTGTTTCGCTCTATTGGCTAGGGTGGTCTCGAACTCCTGACCTCAGGTGATCCACCCGCCTTGGCCTCCCAAAGTGTTGGGATTATAGGCGTTGAGGCACTGTGCCCGGCCACCATGGTGTTTGTAGTGAAAATGCACAGAGCACTTGCTCCTTATTCTGAGAAGCGTACCGTGGATTGCGTGTGGGGTTTACCGGGAGCAGATCGACTCACCCCAGTTCCATGGTTGGCTGGACGTGGGTCATGAGTGTTTCCCAGCCCTGCAAGGTGTGAAGGCCCTCTCTGTGGCCCTGTCGCTGTGTCACACTGACCTGGCCCTGTCCCTGCTCGAACCAGGCTCTTATGTAAGCCGAGGCAGCCACTCACAGACTGCCTGAGAGACTGCAGGGCTTTGTGTGGTCTCCTGGGTCTTTCTAAATTCTTTTTTTTCCCCCCCATTTGAAAGTGAACAGGGATCACTGGCCGGAGCGTGGGAACTGGGCTTGTCCTCAGGGTGAGGGCCAAGTTGGGGGTGGGGGTGGGAAGTTAACACAAGCCCTGGGGCTTCAGGAACCATCTGGAAACAGGCTGAAGTCAGGGAGCTGAGCCTCGAGGCTCCTTGTGGGGAGAAGCTGTTCCTGCAGACACACCTCAAGTGTCTAACTCAGGAGGCGGGCAGGTGGGTGGAGCTGCTGAATGAACGTTTCTCAGGAGCTGGGTGGGGTTGGAGGATTGCAGAGGGTGGGGTGGGGGTGTGTGTGCAGATACTGGAATTCCTGAGGAGACATGTATGGTTGGAAACAGTGTATTGTTGGGATATTACTTGTTTCAGATAATCGTCCCCACCCCTGCGGAGTCTCCCTTTGTTGCCCAGGCTGGAGTGCAATGACACAATCTTGGCTCACTGCAACCTCTGCCTCCCAGGTTCAAGCGATTCTCCTGCCTCAGCCTCCTGAGTAGCCGGGATTACAGGCGCCCGCCACCACGCCCGGCTAATTTTTGTATTTTTAGTAGAGACGGAGTTTCACCATGTTGGCCAGGCTGGTCTCGAATTCCTGACCTCAAATGATCCTCCCGCCTCAGCCTCCCAAAGTGCTAGGATTACAGGCGTGAGCCAACGCGCCGGGCCCAGAGAATAGTTTTAACAAAGTCTCCCAGCCAGGGGTGGGGGATCCACAGAGGACAGAGCTGGAGAATCCCGATCCAAATACTGGTGTGGGGACGGTTTCTGGAGAGGCTGGCTGTGTGGTCTTGGTCTGAATGTGACAAAATACCTCCAAGAGACCTCTGCCCCTGACTCAGCCAGGCTGTGCTCATCACCTTGTCACCACTCATGTCTGAGTTCTCCGCACGGCACTTGGCACCTTCTGATAAGGCATGTTTGTGTAAGCTCCCGGCTCTACCCTGTAACCCCTGGCCCTGGGGAGGGTCTCCGGATACTTGTGGAATGAGTATGTGAATGTTGGTTAGAGGCCACTGTCCTACAGAGCAAAGCACGGGACAGGTTCAGGCGTTCAGCCGCATAATTGATGTCTGCCCTCAAAAGTCACTGCAGCTGATGAGGACAAAGGTGCTTGCATGATCTCAGGGTGTGCGGCCATTCTGCGGGACTGGCAGGTCTGGCTTTGAGCGTGGGTCCTGAGCTTATAGCATATCCTTGACAGTAGTGGAGGGTTCTGCTCTTCCTTGAACCTGGCTCATCTTTTGCTGCTGTGGAGTTTGGCCATTCCTTTTTTTTTTTTTTTTTTTTTGAGACAGGGTCTCGCTCTGTCAGCCAGGCTGGAGTGCAGTGGCACGATCACGGCTCCCTACAACCTCCAACTCCTGGGTTCAAGGGATTCTTGTGCCCCAGCCTCCCAAGTAGCTGAGACCACAGGTGCGTGCCACCACGCCCAGCTAATTTAAAAATTTTCTGTAGAGACAGGGTCTTGCTATGTTGCCTGGGCTGGTCTTGAACTCACGGGCTCCAGTGATCCTCCTGCCTCTGTTTCCCAAAGTGCTGGGATTACAGACATGAGCCACCACGCCCGGCAGGTGGCTTGTTTTGAACCAGTGACACCTCAGAATCTAGGAACTAGGGTGTCCTTTTCACTACTTCCCTCCTCTATTCCCTCCCTGGTCCAAGCCACCTGAGGCTCTGCCCTGGGTTGTTTCCAAGCCTCTCACCACTATCTCCGAAGCCACATTTGCTCCCCTACTGTTCCTCTGTCCCCAGCAGAGATGATTCTTCGAGAAACCCAAGCAGCCTGTGGCCCTCCAGCGATTCCTCATTGCTCAAGGGTAAAACCTAAAGCACTTGTCTTGGCTCCACTCCAGCCTGCTGCTCAGCTGCTCCCCCTACAGTTTACTCAGTTCCAGCCTCGGGTGTCACCCGCTTCCCCAAAGCTCTGTGCTACCTCAGGGCCTTTGCATTCCCCGCCAGGGAGCCTCATGCTGGCCCTCTGCTGAAATCCCATTTCCTCAGCAGGGCCTTCCCGGGCACACCCACTGTGGCCCTCTGGGCCCTCTGCCCTGCTGTCTCCTCTCCACAGCGCCTGGTACATCGTGACCCCGTATTATGTAATAGGTGCTTTGTTCACGTCCCATTGAGCACCAGCAAGCCTGGGGGGTGGGGGGGATGGCCTCTCTCAGTCGTGCACACTGTCATATCCCGGCCCCTGGATCACTGCCCGCACGCTCCTGTCACACGTAGACCCGCCTGACTGCCATTCATCACCGAGCCCAGCAGCTGGCACAGGCAGGCCCGGCGCAGCAAGAGGCACAGTCCATGTTGCTTGCTTGCATGGCGACCTGCAAACTGCACAGTTAGCAGAAAAGGTTTTTGGGAGTGACAGACACCCCTGCACACGGTTGAGCCCTTTGTAAGTCTCCGTGTGACAAGTACCTCCCTGCTGTGCTTGGGAAAGGGCTGCGACTTGGGAAAAGGCTGTGTGGGTTCCCCGGCTTCTTCCTGCTGTCCCCGAGGAACACTGGAAATGGGTCACAACACAGCAAGTAATTGCAGCCGCCCTCAGGCAGAGCTGAGTGGCTCAGTATTCCATTCAAGGCTTGATCAGAGCTCCTCTGGGCCACATAGAGCCCCCAGGACATGGCTGGACTAGGAGTTGGGGCCCTGATCTCCCTCCCTGGCCAGGTCACGCCCGCCATGTCACTTGACTCTTGGGGACCTGCCTGGAAGGTGGGGGAGTGATCCAGGCTAGCTCGTCCCTGGGGACCGAGTCCTGCTGCACCTGGGGTGGTCACAAATCTGCTTTCAGAAAAATCATGGGGGTGGGGTTGGGGGCTACTCAGCCGGGAAATCATTACAGACATTTCCGATCGTGGATCGCAGTGAAAGTTTTTGGGCATCTAACTCGGAAGTAATTCTAGATTTGGGATTTTTTTTTTTGCTCTAAGAAAACTCCACCTTAGGCCAGGTGCGGTGGCTCACACCTGGAATTTCAACACTTTGGAAGGCCGAGGTGGGCACATCACTTGAGGTCAGGAGTTCAAGACCAGCTTGGTCAACATGCTGAAACCCCGCCTCTACTAAAAATACACAAATTTGCCGGTACAGTGGCACGTGCTTGTCATCCTGGCTACTTGGGAGGCTGAGGCAGGAGAATTGCTTGAACCCGGGAGGGAGAGGTTGTCGTGAGCAACCTCCTGAAGAAATTTTCTTTTTCTTAATTATTTATTATAGAAACAGGGCTCTCACTATCTCGACCTGGGTGCATGCACTACCATGTCTAGCCTGGAGTTTTCTTTTTATGCTTAGAACCTTTGGTCACTGAAATATTTCTTAAACATTAAATTTCTTTTTTTCTTTTCTTTTTGTTTTTAAGACGGAGTCTTGCTCTGTTGCCCTGCCTGGAGTGCAGTGTCGCAATCTTGGCTTGCTGCAACCTCTGCCTCTGAGGACGGGTTCAAGCCATTCTCCCATCTTAGCCTCCCAGGTAGCTGGGACTGTACAGATGCACGCCACTACACCCAGCTAGTTTTAATATTTTTGGTAGAAACAGGGTTTCACTATGTTGGCCAGGCTGGTCTCAAACTCCTGACCTCAAGTGATCTGCCCACCTTGGCCTCCCAAAGTGCTGGGATTACAGGTATGAGCCACTGCACCCAGCCTAAAAATTAAATTTCAATTCAATGTGATAGGGTAATTAGTGCTAACCTTCAGTCATAAACATGTATTAGTATAAGATCCTATGAAGGAGGCGAACAGAAACCAACTTCAAAGCGAAAGAGAGCAAATGTTAAAGAGCTTATTCATAGCCTCTTATTTTTTTTTAAAGGGATAATGGTAGGGTTCAAATTACTAAAGCATTTAGACTCTGTAGATAGATTTAACAGAGCCCTGTAAATGTTTATGTAAAAATTTTAATACCGACAGTAGGCCAAAAATGACATCTTTGGCAACTCTTAAAGCTTAGGTAAAAAATACTAGATGTCACCTTAAAAATGTTGGGGGTGTATATAACATTTGCAAAATTATTTTAGGAGCAAAAAGTTTGCAGAGCACTGAGTTTGCACACTCAGATATTTCTGTCTGATCCAGGATGGGAAGGTGGTGGCAGCTGGTGCTTCTCAATGAACTGGATCTCTCCATGTGGATTTTTTATTATTTTATTTTATTTTTTATTTATTTTTTGAGATGGAGTCTCGCTCTGTCGCCCAGGCTGGAGTGCAGTGGCGCAATCTCAGCTCATTGCAAGCTCTGCCTCCCGGGTTCATGCCATTCTCCTGCCTCAGCCTCCTGAGGAGCTGGGACTACAGGTGCCCGCCACCATGCCCGGTTTTTTGTTTTTGTTTTTTGTATTTTTAGTAGAGACGGGCTTTTACTGTGTTAGCCAGGATGGTCTCGATGTCCTGACCTTGTGATCTGCCCGCCTCGGCCTGCCATAGTGTTGGGATCACAGACATGAGCCACCGCGCCCGGCCTATTTTATTTTCTGTTTTTTGAGACAGAGTCTCACTCTGTTGCCCAGGCTGGAGTGCAGAGGCATGAACTCTGCTCACTGCAACCTCTGCCTCCCAGGTTCAAGCGATTCTTGTGCCTCAGTCTCCGGAGTAGCTGAGACTACAGGCGTGTGTCACCACACCCAGCTAATTTTTTGTGTTTTCAGTAGAGATGGATTTTCACCATGTTGGCCAGGATGGTCTCAAACTCCTGACCTCAGGTAATCCACCTGCCTTGGGCTCCCAAAGTGCTGGGATTATAGGCGTGAGCCACCGTGCCTGGCCTAATATGTATATTTTTTTGAGTCAGGGTCTCATTCTGTCACCCAGGTTGGAATGCAATGGTGCTATTATAGTTCACTGCAGCTTGGGCCTCCTGGGCTTAAGCAGTACTCCTGCCTCAGCCTCCTAAGCAGCTGGGACTACAGGTGCATGCCACCTACAGCCGGCTACTTTTGTTTAATTTTGGTAGAGATGGGGGTCTTGTGATGTTGCCCAGGTTGGTTTTGGGTCTTGGACTGTGGGCCTCAAGGGATCCTCCTGCCATGGCCTCCCAACCATGTGGATGTTTAATGGGCATTTCTTTTTTTTTTTTTTGAGACAGAGTCTTGCTCTGTCGCCCAGGCTGGAGTGCAGTGGTGTGATCTCAGCTCATTGCAACCTCTACCTCCCGGGTTCAAGCGATTCTCCTGCCTCAGCCTCCCGAGTAGCTGGGACTACAGGCGCATGCCACCACGCTCGGCTAATTTTTTGTGTTCTCAGTAAAGATGGGGTTTCACTGTGTTAGCCAGGAGAGTCTCCATCTCCTGACACCATGATCCGCCCCCCTTGGCGTCCTAAAGTGCTGAGATTACAGGTGTGGGCCACCATGCCTGACCCTAATGGACATTTCAAACTTTCCATGTCCAAAATGGAGCTTCTGATTTTTCCCCTTGAACCTGCATTTCCCCACCCCAGTTTGTGGCAGTTCCGGCCTGTTACCCAGGCCCTAAGCTGTTTGACTCTGCTCTTTCTCTCATACCTCATGTCCAAATGTCAGCACATCCCTAAGCTCAGCATTCTGGAATTTAACCTCTTCGCATCAGCCTCACTGCTGTTACCAGGCCTAAGCCACGGGTTGGCAAACTTAATCCACCTAGTAAAGATCTTAGGCTTTGCCTAAGGGTCTCTGCAGCACTACTCATCTCTGCCGTCTCTCTTTTTTTTTTGGGGACGGAGTTTTGCTCTGTCGCCCAGGCTGGAGTGCGGTGGTGCGATCTCAGCTCACTGCAACTTCCGTTTGCCGGGTTCAAGCAATTCTCCTGTCTCAGCCTCCCAAGTAGCTGGGATTACAGGTGCGCATCACCACGCCCAGCTAATTTTTGTATTTTAGTAGAGACAGGGGTTCGCCATATTGGCCAGGCTGGTCTCGAACTCCTGATTTCAAGTGATCTGCTTACCTTGGCCTAAAAGTGCTGGGATTACAGGCATGAGCCTCCGCATCCAGCCATCTCAGACATCTTAGTGGCAGTGATACCACTACAGTGGCAGCCATATATGAATATATCACATACAGACGTCATCCAGTGAGCATGGCACGTTCAATACAACTCTATTTATGGCCACCGAAATTGAATTTAATTTTCACGTGTCATGAAATAGGTTTCTTTGATTTCTTTTCCACCCGCTTAAAAATGGTAAAAACCTCATTTATTTTTTAAAAGATAAAACAAATGTTAAAGCCATTTTTAATTTGTTCAAAAGCCGGCAGTAGACCAGAGTTGCCCTCTCGGCTGTAGTTTGCTGACCCCTTTGTCTAAGCCATCATTATCTTCACAGAATTATTTCTACAACCTTTAATTGGACTTTTTTTTTTTTTTGAGATGCAGCCTTACTCTGTTGCCAGGCTAGGGTGCAGTGGCGCGATCTCGGCTCACCACAACCTCCGCCTCCCGGGTTCAAGCAGTTCTCCTGCCTCAGCCTCCCAAGTAGCTGGGACTACAGGCATGTGCCACCATGCCCAGCTAATTTTTGTATTTTTCATAGAGACGGGGTTTCACCATTTTGGCTAGGCTGGTCTTGAACTCCTGACCTTGTGATCTGCCCTCGGCCTCCTAACCCGGCTAAGTTTTTAATAGTTTTTGTAGAGATAGCGGTCTCGCTATGTTGCCCAGCCTGGCCTCAAACTCTTGGGCTCAAGTGATCCTCCTGCCCTGGCCTCCCAAAGTGCTGGGATTACAGGCATGAGCCAGTGTACCTGACCTGCACTCTGCTTTTGGCCACTTTATAAAATACTGTAGGCCAGGCACGGTGGCTCATGCCTGTAATCCCAGCACTTGCGGAGGCCGAGGCATGCAGATCACGAGGTTAGGAGTTTGATACGTGCCTGACCAACATGGTGAAACCCCATCTCTACTAAAAATACAAAAATTAACTGGGCGTGGTGGCATGCACCTGTAATCCCAGCTACTCAGGAGGCTGAGGCAGGAGAATCACTGGAACCTGGCAGGCGGAGGTTGCAGTGAGCCGAGATTGTGCCACTGCACTCCAGCCTGGGTGACAGAGTGAGACTCTGTCTCAAAAAAAATAAATAAAAAATAAACTGTACACCTGGCCCCATCAACTGCCACTCCCTGTCCGCTTTCCTTTTTTTCTTCTTTCCATGTCACATGTCACGTTTGAATATATTACTTACAGTGATTTATTTCATTGTCATTCTTTCTTTGCTAAGATGTCAGTTTCATGCGAGCAAGGATTTTTGTCTTTCCTTCTATAGCTGAACCCCAAAGTTCTTAACAGTGCCTGGCATGTGTCAGTGAACAAACAAGCCTCAGTTTCCTTATCTGCAAAAGAGGATAAATACATTGCAAAGGAGATGATTCGTGTTGAGGATGAGCCTCGGTGCCTGGCTGGTTGTGAGTGGGCGGGTGGTGGTAGCTGCTGCCGCTTGTATAAGGCCAGACACATAGATCCCAGTCTAGGCTATTTGGCAAGCTGAGCTCATGGGGGTGGACTAACCTGTCTGCTGGACTTGGGCAGTGGGGGGCTTGGCTCCTTCAGTCAGTTTGTGTCCGCAGGGCTCAGCCTCTGGCCCCCTTCCAGCTTCCTGGTCCGACAGCGCCTTCCTGCCCTGAGCTGGAGAGAGACCCAGATGTGGTCACCAACTGCCACCCAGCCGTGGGTGCAGGGATGCAGTTCTGTACCATTCCCCGGGGGTCTGGGACCCGGGGAGTTGGGTGGTTGGTTCTTGCACTGGAGCTCCTTGAGGGCTGGCCCCAGTGGCCAGGAGCATCAATTTTTTTTTTTTTTTTTTTTTGAGACGGAGTCTCGCTCTGTCGCCCAGGCTGGAGTGCAGTGCCCGGATCTCAGCTCACTGCAAGCTCCGCCTCCCAGGTTTACGCCATTCTCCTGCCTCAGCCTCTCGAGTAGCTGGGACTACAGGCGCCCGCCACCTCGCCCGGCTAGTTTTTTGCATTTTTTAGTAGAGACGGGGTTTCACCGTATTGGCCAGGATGGTCTCGATCTTCTGACCTCGTGATCTGCCCGTCTCGGCCTCCCAAAGTGCTGGGATTACAGGCTTGAGCCACGGCGCCCGGCCCAATTTTTTTTTTTTTTTAGACGGAGTCTTGCTCTGTTGCCCAGGCTGGAATGTGGTGGCGTGATCTCAGCTCACTGCAACCTCCACCTCCTGGGTTCATGTAATTCTTCTGTCTCAGCCTCCCAAGTAGCCGGGACTACAGGCACATACCACTATGCCTGGCTAATTTTTATAGAGACAGGGTTTCACCATGTTGGCCAGGCTAGTCTCGAACTCCTGACCTCAGGTGATCCACCTGCCGCGGCTTCCCAGCGTACTGGGATTACAGGCATGAGCCACCGCACCCGGCCAATTATTATATTTTGTGTAAGAGACGGAGTTGTGACATGTTGCCCAGGCTGCAGGAATTCCCTAATTCATAAGCAGTCCCTGTGTTAGATCCTCTTGCAGGCACACCCATTTACTAATTGGAGAAGCAGACAGGCAAGGCAGGTCTGACACCGTCCCCTGTGGCAGTGCCTCTCAGTCAGCATTGAGGACATGCCCCTGCTTTTCCAGGCCCATTGACGGTCTTAGTTTGTGACAGGAAAGCATGCAGGAGGCATTGCCCAGCTGTAAACCCTGCCTGGGCCCTGCTGTGGTATGAGTTGCTGATAGCCCTTCTGCTCTGGTACAGCCTGGCTGTGTGAGGCTGTGGGGCAGAGGCCAGCGGGCTGGGTCCTCAGGCCAGGCAGAGGCTCAGTCCTCAGTGTCTGCTGGAGGATTGCATGCAGGGTGGTGGTGGTGGTTTTTTTTTTTGTTTTGTTTTGTTTTGTTTTACCCTTATTTCTTTATTTCTTTCTTCCTCTTTCTCTCTTTCTTCCTTTCTTTCCCTTCCTCCCTTCTCTTTCTTTTCTCCTTCCTTCCTTCTTTCTCTCCTTCCTTCCTTCTCTCTCTTTCTTTCTCTCCTTCCTTCCTTCCTTCTCTCTTTCTTTCTCTCCTTCCTTCCTTCCTTCCTTCCTTCCTTCCTTCCTTCCTTCCTTCCTTCCTTCCTTCCTTCCTTCCTTCCTTCCTTCCTTCCTTGCTCTCTCTCTCTCTCTCTTTCTTTCTTTCTTTCTCTTCCTCTCTTCCTTTCCTTTTTTTTTTTTTCGTTGGACAGAGTCTTGCTGTGTCTCCCAGGCTAGAGTTCAGTGGCGTGATCTCACGCTTACTGAAACCTCCGACCCCAGGTTCAAGCGATTCTCCTGCCTCAGCCTCCCGAGTAGCTGGGACTACAGGCGCCCGCCACCACGCTCGGCTAATTTTTTGTGTTTTTAGTAAAGATGGGGTTTCACTGTGTTAGCCAGGATAGTCTCGATCTCCTGACCCCATGATCCGCCCCCCTCGGCGTCCTAAAGTGCTGGGATTACAGGTGTGAGCCACCGTGCCTGGCCTTTCTTTTTTTTTGAGATAGGGTCTCATCTGTCGCCCAGGCTGGAGTACAGTCAGTGGTGCAGTCATAGCTCACTGCAGCTTTGACCTCCTGGGCTCAAGCAATTCACCTACCCTGGCCTTCCAAAGTGTTGAGATTACAGGTGTGAGCCACTGTGCCCGGTCTTTTTCTTTTTCTTTTTTTTTTGAGATAGCATGGTTTCTGTCCCCCAGGCTGGAGTGCAGTGGTGCAATGATAGGTCACTGCAGCCTTGACCACCTGAGCTCAAGCAATCCTCCCAGACTGGCCTCCCAGAGTGCTGGGATTATAGGCGTGAGTCACTGCGCCCGGCCTGCCGTTTCCTTTCTCTGTTGCACGTAGCCCTGTTCTCTAGAATGGAGGCGTTATTTTATTGTAGGAGCTTTTGGGCCTGAGCAAGCTGGGTGGACACTCACATTGGCACTTGCAGGCTACTTACCTCGGGCAAGGGCTTCCTCGTTCCCAAGCCCCAGTTTTCCGAGCCACTTAACAGGCATCACAGTCCTTTGCCTGGGTGAGGCCTGGGTGGCGGTCTCAGCACAGCCCCAGGTACGGGGTGAGCATCTGATAGATGTCACTGCTGGTGGCACATCTGAATGAAACAGGCCAGAGCAGCGCCGCTCTGCGTGGGCCAGTGCTCCTCGGAGGCCCGAGGGCACAGCCCCAGGGAGGGGGCGTAGGCCATGGGTGCCACGGAGAATGGGGGCAGGCCCAGGGCTGAGACCCAGGTTTTCCGACTTCCCGTTGTGTTTGTCCTGTGCCATATTCGTCCTCCGACTCCTGTGGCTGCATTGCGCAAGCCGGGAGCTCGTGCGTCCGAGGACCATCCTCCAAGGCTGGATTGCTCCCTGCTCTCTTGGGGCTCCGCTGGGTGGGAATAGCAACTCCAGCTTCTCGGGGCCCTGGGCTACCGCTGTCTCTGCACCTGACCCTGGTCTCAGATCCAAGAGCCTAGGGACATTGGCATTGAGACCCTGGCACCTCTCGACTTGCCAGCACGGGTGGGAGACAGGAGCAGAGTGGTCCAGGGGCCTGGGAGTGGGAGGTCAGCGTCTCTCAGGGTTCCTCCCCACTCCAGGTGACATTCTGCTTCTGCCGTGGCGCCTCGGGGAGGCAGGTGCGGCCACCCCTGGGTGCTGCTGAGAAATGAGGTCACATGCTGAGGCCACTGGGGAAGGTGGTATTTCTGGCTGAGCAGGCGTGGCCTGTGCAGGGTTCCTGGCAGCTGAGCCCTAGGTCTTCTCAGCCATCCTGGCATTAGCAGGTTGACTTGATATTTCTGGAAGTGGGAAGGAAAGGGAGCCGAGGGGGCCGACCCGCTGAGCTGGGGTCCAGATGAATGTGTCAGAGTCTCTGCATTTGTGATGGGGGTGAGGTGGCCGGCTTGGCTCTGGGCATGATCGGGCCAGGCCTCTGACCTCTGTGCTGGGCATTGCGTGGACAGGGAGCTCAGGCGATGAGTGCAGCAGCGCTTGTGCCCGGCACAGGGATGGTGAGTGCCCAGCTGGCCAGCTGCAGGACCTGTCGGACCCTTTGTGTCTTTACTTGGGGCCCTGGTTGCACCGACCAGGGGTCGCACCTCCAGCCAGGCCTCTTGTGCCCCAGACCTGGGAGAAGATGCTTCCTACCAGGGAGTGCAGTCCCCTGTGGGGTCCGAGAGAGCCTGCTAGAGCTTTGAGCTTAAGAGGTAGGCTGTGTGGCACTGCATCAGCTCTGCGAGGGGGCCTTGGAGGCCCATGTGTGGTGGGGTATGGCCTGGCTTTGAACATGCACACATGGTCTTCTGGGCTCTGGGATTTACTGCTTAGATCTTGGCCTCTTCTTCTGTGAAACGGAGTTAATGGTTCCTGCTCCCCTCCGGCCGCTGTAGGAGAGACGTCTGGGAAGCTGCGGCAATTCCAGCCCCAGGCAGGGAATGTGAAATAACTGTTGGTAGCTGTTCTCACCCATCGCCATCGGGCAGGTCGAGTCCTAGGACACACAGAAGTTGCAGGTTCATAAGCCATGGTGGGTGAGGCCGGCCCAGAATCCCAGCTCCCCATCTGGCCCAGGTCTGCCCCTAGTCTGGGGCTGAGAGGGCGGGCGGGCACCTTGCTGGGTCCTGTGATGTGGACTCTGCCGCCAGCAAGGCCATTGAGCCTGCTTGTTTACAGCTGGGAGGGGACTGGGAAGCACCAGGCTTGGCTTGTTTGTGAAGCTGCGGAAGCCGAAGCTCCAGAGGCCTTCTGTGCCTGGCTGTGTGCGCCAGGCCTGCGGGCTGCGCCTCCAGGGGGTGGGCGGGAATTGCAGGCTCAGCTCTTCTAGCCTGGGCTCAGGTGGTGCCTGCTCCTCCCTCCTTCCCTGTAGCTCTCATCCCACACCCACTCCACTCTCAGGCCATCTTGCCTTTACCTCCATAGTCTGTCCAGAATCCCGAATTTCACCGCTTGTCTCTGCCTTGTGTGTTTTTGTTTTTGTTTTTTTTTTGTTTTTTTTTTTTTTTAGATGGAGTCTTCCTGTGTCGCCCAGGCTGGAGTGCAGTGGCGCGACCTCTGCTCACTGCAACCTCTGCCTCCTGGGTTCAAGCAATTCTCCTGCCTCAGCCTCCTGAGTAGCTAGGACTACAGGCATGCACCACCACGCCCGGCTAATTTTTGTAGTTTCAGTAGAGATGGGGTTTCACCATGTTAGCCTGGCTGGTCTTGATCTCTTGACTTAGTGATCCGCCTGCCTCAGCCTCCCAAAGTGCTGGGATTATACGTGTGAGCCACTGCACCTGACCTTGTTTTTTTTTTTTTTTTTTTTTTGAGGCAGGGCCTTGCTTTGTCACCCAGGCTGGAGTGCAGTAATGCAATCATGGCTCACTGCAGCCTTGAACTCCTAGGCTTAAGCATTCTCCTGCCTCAGCCCCTGAGGAGTAGGTGGAACTATAGGTATGAGCCACCACACCTGGCTAATTTTTTATTTTTATTTTTTGAGACAGGGTCTTGCTCTGTGGCCCAGGCTGGAGTGCAGTGGTGCGATCTCGGCTCACTGCAACCTCCACCTCCTGGGTTCAAGCGATTCTCCCGCCTCAGCCTCCTGAGTAGCTGGGATTACAGGCGCCCACTGCCATGCCCAGCTATTTCTTTTGTATTTTTATTTATTCATTTTTATTATTATTTTTAGACAAAGTCTCACTCTGTTGCCCAGGCTGGAGTGCAGTGGCACAATCTCAGCTCACTACAACCGCCGTCTCCTGGGTTTAAGTGCCCATTGTGCCTCAGTCTCTCAAGTGGCTGGGATTACAGGTGTGCGCCACCCCATCCAGCTAATTTTTGTATTTTTAGTAGAGATGGGGTTTCACTATGTTGGTTAGGCTTATCTGAAACTCCTGAACTCAGGTGATCTGCCTGCCTCAGCCACCCAAAGTGCTGGGATTACAGGCATGAACCACCGTGCCCAGACCCAGCTAATTTTTTTTTTTTTTTTTTTTTTTTTTTTGAGACGAAGTCTTGCTCTGTCGCCCAGGCTGGAGTGCAGTGGTGCAATCTCGGCTCACTGCAAGCTCCGCTTCCCGGCTTCATGCCATTCTCCTGCCTCACCCTCCTGAGTAGCTGGAATTACAGGCGCCCACCACCATGCCCGGCTAATTTTTTGTATTTTTAGTAGAGACGGGGTTTCACCGTGTTAGCCAGGATGGTCTCGATCTCCTGACCTTGTGATGCGCCCGCCTCGGCCTCCCAAAGTGCTGGAATTACAGGCACGAGCCACCGCGCCTGGCCGGACCCAGCTAATTTTTATAAATAATTTTTGTAGAGGTGGAGCCTTGCTCTTTTGCCCAAGCTGGTCTTGAACTCCTGGGCTTAAGTGATCCTTCTGTCTCAGCCTCCCAAAGTGCTGGGATTCCAGGTGTAAGCCACTGCGCCCAGCCTACTTTTCACCTCTCTGCAGCTCCCTCTTTGCTCCCAGCTCCTGCCCTCACTCCTCCAGGCTCTTCCACCCAACAGTGGCAAGCAGGTAAAGCTGGGGAAGCCAAGTCTTGAACCTGAGCCAAGTCTCATCCCTCCTCTGCTCAAGAACCCTCTATGGCTGCCACTTGACTCAGAGTAAAATTTAGTGTCCTCCCCATGGCCCACAAAGCCGTGGCACAGACCGCCACATCACCTTTCTGCCCTCACCGCCTCCCACTGTCTCCCTGACTCACTCTGCTCAGGCCACGCAGGCCTCCTTCCTGTTCAGACATGCTAGGTATAGTGCAGCCTCAGGGCCTTGGCATTTACTGTTCCCTCTGCCTGGACTGCACTGGTTCCCCCACTGTCTACTGGCCTTTGTTCACACGCCCCTTTCTCAGAAAGGCCTTCCCTGACCACTTGAAAATGGCCATCCTCTCGGAGGTTGTAGTGAGCCGAGATCGCGCCACTGCACTCCAGTCTGGGCGACAGGGAGACTCTGTCTCAAAAAAAAAAAAATCTGACCTAAATCTGACCTCCCCCTCAACCTTCTAGTTTTGTTCACAACTCTTGGTGACAAAACATGCTAGTGGCTGTCTGCCCCCACCCCCTACTTCCCCAGCACGCACAGGCTAGAGTTCAGGTCCCATGAACCCCAGAGGCCGGCTTGGTGTTTTTCACTGCCATATCCCGGGAGCTGGAACAGGGCCTGGGATGTGGGATGGAGGGAGGCAGGAATGAATGAATGGATACATGAATGCAGGCTCCCTGAGCTCTCTTGGCTGGTGGCAGGGCCAGGGTTAAGGTCCCATTCTGCACCAGAGCTGTCTCCCTCCCTGACATCGGCTTTGGGACTGTGCCTGAGCCGGCTGCGGCGGACGCCCTTCCAGCAGGCGGGAGTGAGGCTGTGCGGCCACAAGGGGGCAGTGGAGAGCGTCGCAGTCTCCGCCGCTTGCTGCCAGTCATCCCGGTGGTGACGGGTCAGCTCAGCCTCTGCACTGAAAGTATCTCTCTATTGTTAGCGTTTGGGTTCACTGTGGCCAACTGGGCGAGGCGTCACTGCACCAGCTCTCTGGCCCTGGCTTCCTGTGGATGGGCCTCTTCAAGACCATGGTCAGTGTCCCGGGAGAAGGGGCCTGTGGGTCCTGCCAGGGCTTGGCCCCCGTGTGCACCTGGAATGGCTGTTCTGCTAGTGTTGGTCTAATCATACTTATTTATTTATTTTTTTGAGACAGGGTCTTGCTCTGCCTCCCAGGCTGGAGTGCAGTGGTACGGTATCAGCTCACTGCAACCTCTGCCTCCTGGGTTCAAACAGTCCTCCTGCCACAGCCTCCTGAGTAGCTGAAATTACAGGCATGCACCACCATGCCCAGCTAATTTTTGTATTTTTAGTAGAGATGGAGTTTCACCATGTTGTCCAGGCTAGTCTTGAACTCCTGACCTCAGGTAGTCCGCCCGCCTTGACCTCCTAAAGTGCTAGGATTACAGGCATGAGCCACCGTGCCCAGTCATCATATTTATTCTTTTTATTTTTTTTTTGAGACAGAGTCTCGCTGTGTCTCCCAGACTGGAGTGCAGTGGCGCGATCTCGGCTCACTGCAAGCTCCGCCTCCTGGGTTCACGCCATTCTCCTGCCTCAGCCTCCCAAGTAGCTGGGACTACAGGTGCCCGCCACCTCGCCTGGCTAATTTTTTTGTATTTTTAGTAGAAACGGAGTTTCACTGTGTTAGCCAGGATGGTCTCGATCTCCTGACCTCGTGATTCACCCACCTTGGCCTCCCAAAGTGCTGGGATTACAGGCGTGAGCCACCGTGCCCAGCCATCATATTTATTCTTATATAAGATTCATCCTAAACTAGGGATGATTACGGTAACCCTGTCAGATGGCAGCTGGGGACAGCACACTTTGCCATGAGGATATGGAGGTTCAGAGAGGTTGGGTGACGCCCAGGGCCACACAGCTAATAAATGGGTAGGTCTGCTTCTATGGGTTGTCACCAGGTGGGCACAATCCCAGGAGCTGTGACACGTGCTTAGAAAACGAGAGCCCTCCTTTTTACTTCTCCTGCCCCCATTAGTAATATCTTCATGATCACAAAGACAGTGAAGACAGGGGCCCTGTTGCTTGCGGTACTCCCCTCCGGGCTTGGGAGGCACAAACCTGGCCCCTGCTCCCCTCCTGCAGGGTGGGCTTCGCGCCCCACCCTGGGTCCTGGCTCTTGGCCCTGCCCTGACCTTGTGCTGCCACGAGTTGCTGTTGGCTGGGCCCGGGAATCTTGGGCCTCCTGGTGAGAATTCCTCTCAAGCTAGTGGAACTGTCATCACAGAGCCACAGGCCGGCAGAGCCACCAGCCCGTGCCCCAGGCCAGAGCGCCTGCCTGCCCGCCTATTCCTGCCCTCTCCTTGCCCATTGTGCCTGAGGCTATGGAATCACACCCCATGCCCATGGCCAGTGCTGGGACTTTGCTGACACCAGTAGCCCCCTCCCACAGGTATCCCTTCATCCGCCCAGAGCATCTCAGCCCCTCCCAGCCCCGTGGCTCTGTGGGCTTCCTCAGGAGGGCCTGCCTCTCCTCCCTGCCTCACCGCTTCTCCTGGAGATGGGGCCAGAGCCTGCCGCCTCCCTGTCTATGCTCAGGACCCCCTGCCTGGGGCTCTGTTCAGCAGCTGCCTGTGCCCTCTGCAGCCCTGGGCTTCCCCTGGGAGCCCCTGCCCGCTGCTGGCCTCAGGCCTGGGCAGGTGTGTGTATATATATATATATGTGTGTGTGTGTGTATATGTGTGGCAGGCACAGAGCAGAGGTTGCAGTGGCAGTGGGATGTGGGGCGCGGAGGCCTTGATGAGGTCTCACTTCAGCCCTCCCTCTGGGGGTGGGGAACCTCTCCTGCTCCTCCCACCCGACTGTTTTTATTTTGATGGGTATTTGGGGCCTGTTTGTTAAAATAATTTATTGAGGTGAAATTCACGTAACATGAAACTAACCGATTTAAAAGTGAACAGTGGCATTGAGTGCACACGCAGCATCGTGCAGCCTCCACCTCTGTCTCGTTCCAGAACATTGTCCTCACTCCGAAAGAAGACCTAGCAGCAGCCACTCCCCATTCCCCTGCCCCCGCCCAGCCCCTGGCCCGTCATCTGCTCTGGGCATTTGACATAGATATGGGACCCTTTGTGTCTGGCTTGTCTCACTTAGCGTAACTTATTTCTTTTACCCCACCTGGAATATCTTATTTAACTTTGTTACTTAGAAATAATTATAGGCCGGGCCAGGTGGGCTCACGCCTATAATCCTAGCGCTTTTGGAGGCCGAGGTGGGCGGATTGCCTAAGCTCAGGAATTCAAGACCAGCCTGGGCAACATGGAGAAACCCCATCTCTCCTAAAACACAAAAAATGAGCTGGATGTGGTGGTGTGTGCCTGTAATCCCAGCTACTCGGGAGGCTGAGTCAGGAGAATTGTTTGAACTTGAGAGGTGGAGGTTGCAGCGAGCCGAGATCGCACCACTGCACTCCATCCTGGTGACAGAGTGAGACTCCGTCTCAAAAAAAAAAAAAAAAAAGAAAAAAAAGACACGGGGAATTGCAAAAATAGTATGGAGAGGTCCCATGCTCCCCCCAGAGCCTTTCTGTCCTCTCTCTAGGAGGAGATGGCCGATGAGCTGGGGATTTGGGGCAGGAAACGGGAGAAGGGCAGCCGTCCCACTGAGGACTCATCCTGCCCAGGTGGCCCTAGCCATGGGCATTCCTGTCCCCTGCAGCCCGGGCTTACCTCTTTGCAGGCGTCTCCTCTCCTTGGGCTCAGGCTGGCCTGGTCGCCGCTGCTGCAGCTGTGCGTGTGGCCCCTCTCTCGGCCGCCCCCTCCTGCCGCAGCCTGGCGTCCTCTCCCAGCAGCTAGCCGGGACCCCGATGGCCGTACTCTCCCTCCTGGGCCCTGGTTCGGTGCCCAGGTTGGGGGGAGCAGGGTAGGATTTCACCCCTCCCCCTAGCAGCTGGCTGGACAGGGAGAGGGGCTGGTTGTATTTTAAGCTGTTGAGTGGTTCAGCAGGAACTCGGAGGCCTCCTCTCCCTGTGGACGCCGGGCTGCCTTCCTGCGGGCCACACGGGCTCAGAAGCATGTGGGCACTGCCTGCCTGGGGCCCGGGAACTATTAATATACCTGCAGCCACAGGCCAGGCCCTGTGCCCGCCCAGGGCCCTGCTGTGCTAACCCTTTCCCGTGCATCCCGCCCCCTGTCCTCTGTCCCTCTCCCACAAATCCCCTTGGTGGGGTCAGACGTCCCGCGTGATGTGACCGAGCTCTTTTTTCTGGCCCCTCCATGTGCCAGCTCTTTGGCCTTGTTATCGCTGTGGCTTGGAGGAGCTCAGTAACCTTCCCCTAGAGGCCACATGGCCAGGCAGTGCCTGGAGTTGACAGCAGGGACTCAGGAGGCCCCATGGGCCAGAATTTCCTGGCTGCTGGGCCCATTCCCACCCTCCTGTCCAGGAAGTGGGGGCGAGTGTGTCATAGCTGGGGAAATAGGCCCCCATGGTGTGGTGACCGCCAGGCCAGCAGGGGAGTGGGGATCTGAACCAAACCCCCAGGCAACAACACCTCCCATCCCATGGGGTGTGCCCATCTGTCAGGGGTCACCTAGTGCACCCCACGCACCATTGCAGGGGACCCTCACAGTCCTGGGAGGTAGTCCGCTTCCTACCTGCCCCCTTCTGAGGCCTAGAGAGAGGTGACATGCCTGGGGTCCCCCAGGGACTACAAGGCAGGGCTGGTTACGGTTCCCGAGTGCAGGCCACCAAGCCCCCTTGTCTCCCACTGTCGTTGGGAGTGTGCAGGAGGGGTGCCCACCTTCTCTGGCTTGACCGTGGTGCCCTCTCCCGCAGGGTGGGCCCTAGCTGCCATGGCCCAGTCTCCCTGGGCTCTGGGTGGGTGGACCTGCCCTGGGATGACCCCGGCCCAGAGGTTTGTTTCTGAGCGTTATGTCCTGCTCCTTTTCCTCAGGCAGCCTCTGGGGGCCCCCGCTGGGGGTTCTGTGGGTAGGAAGGGTCCCCCAAGAATTGCTGGCCGGTGGCTGACTTGGTATCAGGCCTGCCTGCTTGCCACGACCCCTGTGTGATAGGATTGCACTGACCCCTGCATAGGGTGGGTCAGATCCGCGGGGACTGCCTCCCTCCAGCCCTGCCCCTCTGCACCCCCATCGTTCATCACTGGCCTGGGGGCTCAGGGAGGGCTGGGCCGGACTCCTCCCTCAGGGGCTGGCACAGGCCTGGCTCTTGGACGCAGGAAGCGCCGGGCTTTAGCGGGGTGCAGGTCCTGGGTAGGGGTGCAGTGTTTGGGCTGACTCAGTGGGAAGCCTGCCTCACAGGTGGCTACAAGGTGAGAAGTGGGTGGGGAGGAAGGTCGGGGAGGCCTCCTCAGCCCAGACTGGAGGCGCTTGCCTAAAACTTCCAAGCACCCCGATCCTTTCCACACTTTGAGAGAGGCTTTCTGCACCCATAACTCCAGAATCTGTCACCTCCGTGGTAACACAAATGCACAAGGAAAATAATCCGAAGTGTCTCTTACAGCTCCGAAGGGGAAATGGATGATCTGTCTCGTGGATTCTCAAAATAGCTGGGATTTCTCCAAGCCCAGTGAACTCCCTAGGCCTGAGCTGTGAGCTGGGGCCTGCACGGCCTGCTGGCCTCTCACTCTCCTCAGGCTGCTGGCTCTGTGCAGGGTGGGGGCTGGGAGGTGTCACCATGCCTGCCCCTGGGGCTTTCCCTGTGCTGGTGCTGTTGAGGGACTGTGACCCCTCAAAAACTGCTTTCAGGGCAGCCTGGCTACCGGGGGTCACCTCCTAAACCCCCCTCAGAGAAGGTCTGTGGCACGGCTCCTGGGAGGGGGGCGCAGTCCGGGCTGGTTTTATATTTAGCTGGGCTGTGGCTGTGGTTGCCACTCGGGTTACATCTGGCACAGAAGCCGGCAGTGCCAGGGCCGGCACGGGCTCCTTTCCAGCACCGCGGCAGAATTTGATCGCGCTTGCCCGGCCCAGGGCTGCTTCGCGTGGGGAGGTCGGTGGTGGGGGCTGACGGCTGGCAGCTGGGGCTGCTGGCCACCGTGGGCAGAGCCGAGCGGCAGGGCTGGTGGCAGGCGGCATGGACATGAGCTTGAACTTGGTGGCCCGGGAGGCCACCCCAGGTCTCCTCCCTGGCCTCAATGGGCTCCCCAGGCCCGCACCCCCAAAGGTGGCCAAGAAACCTAAAAAGGCTGTTCTCTTCTTCGAGGTGGAGATTCTGGATGCAAAGACAAGGGAGAAGCTGTGTTTCCTGGACAAGGTAGGACCGGAACATGGGCTGCACTGGGCCAAGGGCACTGGGTCCAGGACCCCCCTCCTTCCAGCCCAGGAGCTGTCCAGTGGGGCCCTGTGGAGGGGTATGCCCTCACTTGGGGTAGGGTAGATAGCCCCGTCCCCTGGGTGTGGCGGGGAAATGGAGGCATGGGAGTCTCAGTAGACCCTGCGGGGATTTTGGTCCTGGGAGGGTGGTGGAGGAGTGAGCCTTGCCCCTGCTGAGCCTTGCCCCTGAGGGAAGGGGCTTGGGCTGTCCCTGGGGAGGAAAGAGGGCCTTTGCGCCTGGGGGAGTAATGGGTGAGGAGTAGAGAGGAGGGGCAGAGAAGCAGGCTTGCCTTCCCTTGCTTAATCTGCCACTAGCTGGGCTGGGGGCCTGCCGGCTGAGGGTAAAACTGGAGCCCCAGACCCCTGCTGTCACTGCACTGGCAGGGCCCTCGCTGCTTCTTCCCTGATTGTCCAGGCCTCTGCCTTCCAGACCCCAGCCCTTCCCCCTTCCCATAGCTGCAGCCCAACCCCAAGCCTGCCATCCCCTTCATTACCTCCCCATCCTGGGTCTGGGCTCCCTGCAGAGCTGACCTCCCTGCGCCTGTGCTTCCTCCAGGTGGAGCCCCACGCCACCATTGCGGAGATCAAGAACCTCTTCACCAAGACCCGTGAGTCCTAGGCCTGGCCACACTGCCCCTGCAACCCCTCTGACCAGGGACCTTAGGGTGGGAGGGATCCCATCCTGCACCCCTCTCCCAGGGGCCTGCAGAGATGCCCGAGCGTGGCCTAGGCTTCTGGGGCGTGACTGGGGCAGGCGCCCCCACGTGGCACGCCACAGGAACGCCCTTGCTAGGCTCTGGGAAGGACAAGATCCTGCTTCTGCCCGCGCTCTTCCAGCCTGTGTCCTGGAACTGCACAGGCCTGAGGCTTGGCCTCCGGGTGGGAGGAGCTGTGGAGTCCTGGGGTCCCTGCACCCTGGGAACCCTGAGAAGCTGGCACAGCGACTGGGCAGCGGACCGGCTGAGCCCTGCCAGTCTGTGGGCTGTAACCGCCCTGTTCTCCCCCAGATCCGCAATGGTACCCCGCCCGCCAGTCCCTCCGCCTGGACCCCAGTGAGTACAGCTGTCCGCTCGGCCCGCCCCCTAGGCTCCTGGGTGGCAGTGGGAGAAGGCCCGGGCAGCCCCTGAGCCCTGGCCCGCCTCTCTGCAGAGGGCAAGTCCCTGAAGGATGAAGATATTCTACAGAAGCTGCCCGTGGGCACCACGGCCACGCTCTACTTCCGGGACCTGGGGGCCCAGATCAGCTGGGTGACGGTGAGTCCTGACCCTACCCACGGTCTCCTTTCCCATCAGCCACATTGGTGACTCAACTTGCCTCCCTCTACCCTCAGGTCTTCCTAACAGAGTACGCAGGGCCCCTTTTCATCTACCTGCTCTTCTACTTCCGAGTGCCCTTCATCTATGGCCACAAATACGACTTCACGTCCAGTCGGCACACGGTGGTGCAGTAAGTGGGGCAGGCGGGAAGAGGGTAGGGGAAGGCAGAAGACCTGCCGGACCAGCCCCCAGCTGAGCCCGCTCCCCCAGCTGAGCCTGCTCCCCCCTACCAGCCTCGCCTGCATCTGCCACTCATTCCACTACGTCAAGCGCCTGCTGGAGACGCTCTTCGTGCACCGTTTCTCCCATGGCACCATGCCTTTGCGCAACATCTTCAAGGTGAGAGCCCGCCCCCGCCTCACCCCTGAGCCCCGCCTTTCCGCCTCACCCCGCCCACATCAAGCCCTACCCCATAGCCCCTCCTATCTTCCACTACGCCCCCGCAGAGCCCTACCCCTAGGCCCCGCCTAACCTCCCCAGCGCCGCCCCCGCAGAGCCTCTAGGCCCTGCCCGTCCTCCCCAGCCCCGCCCCTGCAGAACCCTGCCCCAGTTTCACCCCTAGGCCCCTCCTGTCCACCACGCCCTCATAGAGCCCTGCCCTAGCCTCACCCCTTGGCCCCACCTATCCTCCCCAGCCCCGCCCCAAGGCCCCTCCTGCCCTTCCCCACCATGCTCCTAGGGCCCTATGGATGAGACAGAATCCGCCCTGCCCGTCGCTGACAAGTCCCATCCCTACCCCGCTCCCTTTCAGAACTGCACCTACTACTGGGGCTTCGCCGCATGGATGGCCTATTACATCAACCACCCTCTCTACACGCCGCCTAGTAAGTGGCCTCAGACCGTCCTTCCCTCCCCCACGGCCCCCACCCACCGGGTCCTCCCCTCATGGGCCTCCCCTCGCTGCTTCCTCTGCAGCCTACGGAGCTCAGCAGGTGAAACTGGCGCTCGCCATCTTTGTGGTAAGGAGGCTGGGTGTGGGGACGGGGTGGGGGAAATCTGGGCGATCCTAGGCTGATCCTGCTTCTCTGACAGATCTGCCAGCTCGGCAACTTCTCCATCCACATGGCCCTGCGGGACCTGCGGCCCGCTGGTGAGTGCCTGCTGGGGGCAGGGGGACAGCTGGGCTGGGTGAGGGGGTCTGACTTTCTCCTGTCTTGCCTGCCAGGGTCCAAGACCCGGAAGATCCCATACCCCACCAAGAACCCCTTCACGTGGCTCTTCCTGCTGGTGTCCTGCCCCAACTACACCTACGAGGTGAGGGGCTGCCTTACCCCTCTCTGCCCTGGGACTTGGGGTCCCATGTGGAGGGGCCAGCCCCTAGGAGGGGGCGCCTGGCTGGGCAGCTGCTTTTGCATTGGGAGCATTGGGAGGTGGAGACCGCGGCCTCCCTGCTGTGGGGGCCGGGAGGCATGTGCCCTTGGGTTTTCGCAGTATACAGCCCCGCCTCCACTGGAATTGGGTTCCCATCCCTGACTCAGAAAGCAGGGGCTGGGGGACGTGGGTGACTGAGTCCAGGACAGCCACAGGGTGCGAGACTGGCGGAACAGCGGGCCTTGTCCAGCCCTGCCCACCCTCACCCTCCGCCCCTGCCCACAGGTGGGGTCCTGGATCGGTTTCGCCATCATGACGCAGTGTCTCCCAGGTGAGCCTGCCGCCCTCCCTCGGCGGGGCCCTGCCCCTCGGGCCTGCAGCCCCTCCTTGACGCCCGTTCTTTCCTGCAGTGGCCCTGTTCTCCCTGGTGGGCTTCACCCAGATGACCATCTGGGCCAAGGGCAAGCACCGCAGCTACCTGAAGGAGTTCCGGGACTATCCGCCCCTGCGCATGCCCATCATCCCCTTCCTGCTCTGAGCGCTCACCGTTGCTGGGGCTCAGCCCCTCACCCGGGTGGCATTCTGGGGGAGGAGTGGGGCCCGCAGCTCTCCAGCACCCGGAATAAACCCCGCCTGCCCCTGTCGGACTTGGGCTCTGTGTGTTTCTGTCCGAGGTTGGGGACCACCACATGCCCCTCGCTCTCTCCCCACCCTCGCGTTGGCGCCGTAAGAGGGGACTCTGGTGAGGGGCCTGAAGGTTTTTATTTGACTGGTCCATAGGGTGGGGGGTGCACCCCCTACAGGGCCACCTGGGGGTCCACTTTCCTGGGTCCCTGGCCTTTGGCCAACTCTGCCGCCTTCTTCTCCCGCCGCTGCTTTCGCTCCAGCAGCCTCCGCTCCCGCTCAAACTCCTTCATGCGCATCACATAGCTGAGGGAAAAGCATGAGAGGGGCTGTCAGTGTCGCTGGCCAGGACACGCCTTCCAAGCCCTGGGAAGTAGAGGGGCTGTCCCACAGCACTGTGGGGGAGGCCTCTGAAGAAGACAGACCCGAGTGCCTGTGGTTTAGGTCTGGGGTCTGTCCACGCAGATGATAGGGCTTCCCGCTGGAACCTGGGCTTGGCCACTCCCCTAGGTGGCTTCAGCCACCTGCCCTGTCCCCATCCAACAGGCCCCTAGAAAGCCCTCTCTGGGACTAAGGTGGGGCCCGGCTAGAAACCTCAGTGGCAGTTCAGGTCCCTGGCCTCTGGAGCCACATCCTGCCAGGGGCCAGGGCCTGGGTGGGGTGCAGGCTGTGGGTGTTGGCAGGGGGCTCGGGCGAGCCAGGGGTGTGGGGTGCTTGGGTGGGCCAGGGTTGTGGAAGGCTGGGGGTGTGGGGTGCTGCGGGCCAGTGTGGGAGTTCTCACTCGCGGTGCTCGCAGTAGTGCCAGTCGTGCTTCTCCTGCTTGCAGGCCAGGAAGTTGGGGAACCTGTCGCGCTTGCACTTGAGCAGCTGGATGAGGTAGTGGGCACAGTAGTCCCGCAGCTGGAGACTCAGCTGCGCGTCCATCATCTCCTGCTGTGTGGCCACCATCTCTGCAGGGAGTGGGCAGGGCTCAACCAGGCTGAAGGCCTCCCACCCCAATTCCAGGGATCCCCAGGGGACCCAGGCACACGGCATCAGGAAGCCACGGCTCGGGGTGTCCCCCATTAACATCCAGGTGGCAGATGGTAGTGGATGGCAGATGCCTTTGATGGACGCACTGTCCTGAAGGGGCCTCCTTTTCTAATTTGCACAAAGGCAACTCCAGACACGAAAGCCCAGATAGGAGAAGGTGGCCCCCCATCACCCTGAGGCACCTCAACATCCTGCGCTGGATCCTTGCCTCCCCTCCCACAGGGATGCCCGTCCCCAACTCTCTACAGCCCCGCTCTCAGAATCCACCTTCTCCCAGAGTACCCCCTCAGACTCTCCACCCGCACCTGCAGCTCCAGTCAGACTCCTAGCCTTTCTTGTCTGCAACCCGCCCGGGTCCCGGCTCTGCACTGGCCGGCGGCGTGGCCTCTCTCTGAGCCTCAGAACTGACCATCAGCTCATGGAAGTTACCTGAGCATCCACTGAGCTAACAGTACCTGTAAGATACTTAGGCGTGGGCTCAGAAGACAGCTGGACTAGTATCTGGGTCCCGGTGCCGCACTCACCTAGCAAACCTGACTCCGGACAAATCAACCTTCAGGAGGCTGGTGGGAGCCTGAGGAACCCTGGACATTCACCCTGGAGCCTGTGCCTGGCGATCCTGCACTTGTTCCCCGCTGCCTCCCTCAGACCCAGCCTCCCTAGCCCTCCTGACGTCCACATCTTTCTTAGTCCCAGCTCCTTCCCATTTGCGCAAGTGAGAGGAGACATACTCACATCTCAATGGCAGTCATCCCAGGCTCGCTTCTCTCCCCTCTGCTTCCCAGCCGTGATTCCCTCATCCCACTCAGGCCCAGGTCCTCCTCTCCTGCCCCTTGTTCCATTCTCTGGCTTCTGCCCCACCCTCTCACTGCCCAGACAGGGGCTCTCACAGGGCCACCCAACAGCCCAGGACCCCAGCCTCCCACTTCCTTCTTTCCTGTGGCTCCTCCCACATCCCGCCTTCCCAGGTTTCCTCCCATCTCTATGGCTGCCTTGCATTAAGCTTTGTTCTGAGAGCCGCCTTCTTTTCTTTTCTTTTGAGATGGAGTCTCACTCTGTCACCCAGGCTGGAGGGCAGTAGCAAGATCTCAGCTCACTGCAACCTCTGTCTCCCACGTTCAAGCGATTCTCCTGCCTCAGCTTCCCAAGTAGCTGGGACGCCACAGGCGTCCACCACCACGCCTGGCTAATTTTTGTATTTTTAGTAGAGATAGGGTTTCGCCATGGTAGTCAGGCTGGTCTCGAACTCGTGACCTCAGGTGATCCACCCACTTTGGCCTCCCAAAGTGCTGGGATTACAGGTGCTAGCCCCCACGCCCAGTCTGAGATCCTTTTTCTCTGCTGCCACCCCTTAGGTAGATGAGCCCGATGTGGTCCCTCCACCCCACACCTCGTTTGAGCCCTAGGCCTGGGTATCACCTGCAGCCCCTGGCTGTTCCCTATCTGCACTTGGAGCTCCAGGTGGCAATCCTAGACTCCTCCCTCTTTTGTCTCAAACTTATAATCAACTAGCAGCAAGGACTTTAGACCGCCTACTGTGTGCTTAGTGGTGGGGATACAGCACGGAACACAACACACAAGGGTCCCTGCCCTCGGAGGGAGACACAGAACAGACAGAAGACAGAGCACCACAGCGTGTCTGGCAGTGCTTAAGTATTAGGGAGACCAGCCTGGGGAGCACAGAAAGATCCCATGTCTAGAAAAAATAATAAAACTGTCTGGGCACGGTGGTGCACACAGAGAAGGCAGAGCTACTTGGGAGGATCGCTTGAACCCAGGAGTTTGAGGCTGCAGTGGGTGGTAACCGCACCACTGCACTCCAGCCTAAGCAACAGAGTGAGAGCCCATCTCTATAAACAAATAAATAAATATGGGCCGAGCGTGGTGGCTCATGCCTGTAATCCCAGCACTTTGGGAGGCTGAGGCGGGTGGATCACTTGAGGTTAGGAGTTCGAGATCAGCCTGGCCAACATGGTAAAACCCTGTCTCTACTAAAAATACAAAAATGAGCCAGGTGCGGTGGTGCGCACCTGTAATCCCAGCTACTCGGGAGGCTGACGCAGGAGAACTGCTTGAACCAGCAAGGCGGATGTTGCAGTTAGCAAAGTGACTGGCTGAAAGGGGGTGGAAAGGAGGAAAGAGAGGGCAGGGGACAATGGTCTAGGAGGGAGGGAGAGAGTGAAGGATCCAGGAGGTAACAGAAAGGCCAGGCAGCATGAAGAGTCCACTGGAGAACCAATCGGGAGACCAGTCAGCAGGGACTGCAGGAATGTGCCACCACACCCAGCTAATTAAAAAAAAAAAAAAAAAAAAATGTAGAGACAGGGTCTTGCTTTGTTGCCCAGGCTATTCTTGAACTTCTGGCCTCCAGCACTCCTCCTGCCTTGGCCTCCCAAAGCGTTGGGCATGAGCCATTTTGCCTAGCTTAGAGCTTTTTTTTCTGATCTCTCCCGCATCATGTTCAGTTGCATGGGGATAGGCGCCAAGGAAGGGAAACAGGTGAGTTTATCCAGAGTAAGCGAGAGAGAAGGGCAGCAGGTTGCTAGCGTTTGCAAAGCTGATCTTGGGCAAAGCAAGGTATGTGAGGCAATGGGAGGGAGGTGGACGGACCAATGGACTGCAGGTTCAGCTGGGGCGGAAGGACTGCCTGGAGTGAGGACACTGGAGCGATTATACCATCTCCCAACTTTCTCTCAAATCCAGGCTGCTTAGAGGTGTCTGTCTCAAGCTTGTCGCCCGCTCAGCAGACAGCGGGACCTTTTGACTGACCAAACCTGACTGTGTCCCTCCTCTGTTTAGAAGTTTTGGCTCTGCCACCTCTCTTTGGTCAACCCCTACTCGTGGCCCTTCACATCTTTTTTTTCTTTTCCAGACAGAGTCTCGTTCTGTCACCCAGGCTGGAGTGTGGTGGCCCGATCTCGGCTCACTGCAATCTCTGCCTCCCGGGTTCCAGCCAATTCTCCTGACTCAGCCTCCCAGACAGCTGGGATTACAGGCACGCACCACCACACCCGGCTAATTTTTGTATTTTTGGGAGACAGGGTTTCACCATGTTGGCCAGGCTGGTCTTGAACTCCTGACCTCAGGTGATCCACCGACCTTGGCCTCCCAAAGTGCTGGGATTACAGGCGTGAGCCACCGTGCCCAGCCTAATTTTTATATATATATATATATTTTGAGATGGAGTCTTGTTCTGTTGCCCAGGCTGGAGTGCAGTGGTGTGATCTCAGCTCACTGCAACCTCCTCCTCCTGGGTTCAAGTGATTCTCCTGCCTCAGCCTCCTGAGTAGCTGGGACTACAGGTGCGCACCACCATGCCCCCAGCTAATTTTTGTATTTTTAGTAGAGACAGGGTTTCACCATATTGGCTAGGATGGTCTTGAATCCCTGACCTCATGATCTGCCCATCTCGGCCTCCCAAAGTGCTGGGATTATAGGCATGAGCCACCGTGCCCGGCCTTAATTTTTGTATTTTTAGTAGAGACAGTATTTCACCATGTTGGCCAGGCTGGTCTCGAACTCCTGACCTTAGGTGATCTGCCCGCCTCAGCCTCCCAAAGTGCTGGGATTACAGGCATGAGCCACCGTGCCTGGCCACCCTTCACGTCTTTGTTTCCAGTCGCTGCCTACTGGAAGCCTGCCTTGACACCATCCAGCTCTGCCTGATTCCACAATCCTTCCCACTGTGCTGTGAGTTCTCTGGAGACAGTGCCTGCATCCTTCCAGTTCCCTGCTGTATCCGCGGTTCCTAATGTGGGAGGTGGCCCAGAGCTGGCTCTCGGTATGCCTGTGATATTACTACATTAAAAGCAAAAACAAACATGAACCAAAAAACCATCCTGGGCATAGTGGCTCACATCTGCAATCCCAGCACTTTGGGAGGCTGGGCAGAAGGATCGCTTGAGCCCAGGAGTTTGACACCAGCCTGGGCAACAGCAAGACCCCCATCTCTACAAAAAATAAAAAATCAGCTTGGCATCCTGGCACGCTCCTGTAGTCCCAGCTACTCGGGAGGTTGAGGCAGGAGGATAGCTTGAGCCCAGGAGGTCGAGGATGCAGTGAGCTGTGATTGCACCACTGCACTCAGCCTGGACAACAGAGCAAGATCCCATCTCAAAGCAAAACAAAGCACTTTGCAGGACGGTATTCGCGGCGCGAATCTTCCTTATTTTCTTGTGCATGCACCACAATTGCAGCGACATTAGGAAAGGGGTACAATGAACATGTCCCTGCCCTCCCGTGACTCCCCACGTCTCCCAAGACTCGGCCCGAAGCCGGGAGTGGTAGCTCACGCCTATAATCCCAGCACTTTGGGAGGCCGAGGCAGGCGGATCACTTGAGGTCAGGAGTTCAAGACCAGCCTGGTCAACATAGCGAAACCCCGCCTCTACTAACAATACAAAAAATTAGCCGGGCGTGGTGGTGCACATCTGTAATCCCAGCTACTCGCAAGGCTGAGGCAGGAGAATCGCTTGAACCTGCGAGGTGGAGGCTGCAGTGAGTCGAGACCACGCCACTGCACTCTAGCCTGAAAGAAAAAGCGAGACTCTGTCTCAAAAGAAAAAAAAAAAGACTCGACTGAGCTCTGCGCGCCGCACTCCTGCCCGATCCCCTACTTGTCTCACTTTTGCACCCTGGCTTTTGCTCAAGCCGTGCCCTTGGCCTGGAACGCCTCCACCCTCAGGCGGGGACACGCACGTCCTCTGGACTCCTAGTCTAGACCCAAACCCAGACACAACACCTGAGGTTAGAGCCCAGTCTTGGGGTTCCAGGGGTTCGGAGGTCAGGCGCCCGCGCCCCACGCCCTCTGGTCGCGCCTGCGCATTGGGCCTCACCGCGCTCCTTCCGTTCGGGCAAGCCGTAGTCGGGCGGGAAAGTTGGCATCTGCAAGGGGTCGGGCTCCACCGAGGAATCGCCCAAGTAGCGCCGAACGAGGTGCGCCCCCATGGCTGCAGTCGCTGCAGGTTCCTGCAGCAGCCGAGGGTCACCTAGCTCCTACCCGGAACCACTGACCCCTCAGCTAGACACGGCTTCCGGGTCGCTTAGGCGGCTGCGGAGAGCATAGAGATGAAGGACTCCAGAGGATCGCTCCGGTCCGCCTGGCGTCACCTCGCGGACAGGCGGAGGCGGGACAAGTGCTGCGTCCCCTCGCAGGATGTGCTTGGACCCGAGAGGGGACTTCCCTGAGCGTGGAAATCCATCTGGGCAAAGTAGAAGGGGAAGATGTAGGACTGAGGCCTCCCTCGACCCTATCTGGGGCTCTTCTGGTAGCCCGAGGCTAAAGCACGTATTAAAATTATTTTTCATATCATTTTCCAAAAAGTTTTTTCTTCTAAAACATTAAAATTTCTCTTAAAAAAAAGGCACAATATCGGCCGGGCGCGGTGGCTCATGCCTGTAATCCCAGCACTTTGGGAGGCCGAGGTGGGCGGATCACGAGGTCAGGAGATCGAGACCATCCTGGCTAACACGGTGAAACCCCGTCTCTACTAAAAATATAAAAAATCAGCCGGGTGTGGTGGCGGCGCCTGTAGTCCCAGCTACTCAGGAGGCTGAGGCAGGAGAATGGCGTGAACCTGGGAGGCGGAGCTTGCAGTGAGCCGAGATCGCGCCACTGTACACCAGCCTGGGCGACAGAGCGAGACTCTGTCTCAAAAAAAAAAAAAAAAAAAAAAAGGCGCAATATCGATTATATCGTTAATGTATGTACTTTTGAATAAAGTTACTTTAATAATTTTTTTTTTTTTTTGAGACACAGTACCTGTCGCCCAGACTGGAGTGTACTGGCACCATCTCCGCTCACTGCAACCTCCACCTCTTGGGCTCAAATGATTCTCCTGTCTCAGCCTCTTGAGTAGCTGGGATTACAGGCGTCAGCCACCACACCCAGCTAATTCTTGTATTTTTTTTTTTTTTGGAGACGGAGTCTCGCTCTGTCGCCCAGGCTGGAGTGCAGTGGCCGGATCTCAGCTCACTGAAAGCTCCGCCTCCTGGGTTTACGCCATTCTCCTGCCTTAGCCTCCCGAGTAGCTGGGACTACAGGTGCCCACCACCTCGCCCGGCTAGTTTTTTGTATTTTTTAGTAGAGAGGGGGTTTCACCGTGTTAGCCAGGATGGTCTTGAGCTCCTGACCTCGTGATCCACCCGTCTCGGCCTCCCAAAGTGCTGGGATTACAAGCTTGAGCCACCGCGCCCGGCCTAATTCTTGTATTTTTAGTAGAGACGGGGGTTTTGCCATGTTGGCCAGGCTGGTTTTGAACTCCCGACCTCAAGTGATTCTCCTGCCTTAGCCTCCCAAAATGCTGAGATTACGGGCATGAACCTCCGCGCCTGTCCAAGAAATATTTTGATAAATTTGATTTAAATAAAAGTTATTCATAAATACAATTATTATTATATTATTATTTTTTGAGACAGGGTCTCATTCTGTCGCCTAGACTGGAGCACAGTGGCACAATCATAGCTCACTGTAACCTTGAACTCTTGAGTTCCAGGGATCCTCCTGCCTCAGCCTCTCAAAGTGTTGGGATTATAGGCGTAAGCCACTATGCCCGGCCAAAAACAATTATTTAAAGCTGAAATTTTAAATAAATTATATTGATTTTATATATATCCATGTAATCTTTATATAATTTAAAAATATATATTATATATAATATTAATATCTAATATATATTTTCCCCCAATCTGACAAAGCATGTATTAGGCATCTACTGTATGCTGGGTCCGGTGGTCAGACAGGCAGACATGGTTCCTGCCTTGCAAGCTTACAGTCTAATGGGACAGAAAAACAGTCTAATGGAAAAAAAAAAAATGGGCCAGGACGGTGGCTCACACCTGTAATCCCAGAGCTTTGGGAAGCTGAGATGGGAGCATCACTTGAGCTCAGGAGTTTGATACCAGCCTGGGCAATATAGGGAGACTCTGTCTCTAAAAAAAAAAAAAAAAAAAAAAAAAAAGCCAGGTGCGGTGGTGCACGCCTGTAGTCCCAGCTACTCGGGAGGCTGAGGCAGGATTGCTTGAACCCAGGAGTTCCAGGCTGCAGTGAGCCGTGATCCCATCACTGCACTCCTGCCTAGGCAACAGAGTGAGACCCTGTCTATAAAGATTCCCAGGTGATGTGAAGTTGCTGGTCTAGTGACCAGCTTTGGGAGAATTACTCAGCTAGATCTTTATGTGTTGACATGCAGAAGTGGCTGCTGATATATTAAGTGAAAAAAGCAAGCTATGAGAATAGGCAGCTGGCAATAGAGACTTTTTTTCTTTCTTTCTTTCTTTCTTTTTTTTGAGACAGAGTTTCGTTCTTGTTGCCCAGGCTGGAGTGCAGTGATGCGATCTCGGCTCACTGCAATCTCCGCCTCCTGGTTTCAAGCGATTCTCCTGCCTTAGTCTCCTGAGTAGCTGGGATTACAGGTGCGTGCCATCATGGCCAGCTAATTTTTTGTATTTTTAGTGGAGACGGAGTTTCGTTATGTTGGCCAGACTGGTCTTGAACTCCTGACCTCAGGTGATCCACCCGCTTTGGCCTCCCAAAGTGCAGGGATTATAGGCGTGAACCACGTCCGGCTGAAACTTTCTCTCCAGGGTTACCTGTGTGACCTGTTCCTATCTCCAGGCCACCACATTAATTTGTGATTCTTGTGCCCTTCCAGACTCAAGGGGCAAGCATTCACATTGTGATTTCTATGAATGGTACTTCTGGAGTTGTTCAGTATACAACCTGCACAGCTGCACCTGGTACCCCTGCCCTGTTCTGGGTGTGTCTCCTTAATCTCCCTTTCTCTGTGCTTCAGCTGCTCACCCAGAGGTCAGAGCTCAAAGGGAGTCCAGAAAGGCAAATTACAGTACTAGCTCACTTTCCCTGTGTGACCTCCAGAAGTGACTTCATTTCTCAGAGATTGAGTTTACTCATCTGTAAAATGAGGTTTGTGATACCTATCTCATAATGTTCCCAGCCAGTGAGGGCGCCCCTCTTGTTGGATTCCACCCCTTTCCTGGCTTTATTTTTTTGTTTTTTCAAGACAGGGTCTTGCTCTATTACCCAGGCTGGAGTGCAGTGTAATGATCTCAGCTCACTGCAGCCTCTGCCTCCTGCACTCAAGCGACCCTCCTGCCTCAGCCTCCCAAGTAGCTGGGATTCCAGGTGTGCAGCACTATGCCCAGCTAATATTTGTATTTTTGTGGAGATGTGGTTTCGCCATATTGCCCAGGCTGATCTCAACCTCTTGGGCTCAAGCAAACCACCCGCCTTGGCCTCCCAAAGTGCTGGGATTACAGGCGTGAGCCATCATGCTGGGCCTTTATTTTCCTTGTTAGCACTTAGCACCATTTAAACTGTGATCCATTTGCCTTATTTATTTTGTTTATTATTGATCTCTCCTCTCAACTCAGCTCTGTGAAGCAGGGAATTTTGTCTGTCTTGTTCACTGTCATATTACTGCACCTAGAACAGAACTGGCATGCAGCAGATGCTTAGTAAATATTTGTTGAATAGGCTGGGTGCAGTGGCTCACAACTGTAATTGCACGGCTTTGGGAGGTGGAGGCAGAAGGATCACTCGAGAACAGGACTTTGAGACCAGCCTGGGCAATATAGTGAGACCTCTGTCTCTACAAAAAATAAAAAAATTAGCTGGGCTGGTGGCAGGCACCTGTAGTCCCAGCTACTTGGGAGGCTGAAGTGGGAGGATCGCCTGAGCCCAGGAGGTTGAGGCTGCAGTGAGCAATGATCACGCCACTGCACTCCAGCCTGGGCAACAGAGCAAGACCCTGTCTATGAAAATAAATACAAAACAATGCAATAAAATAAATAATTTGTTGAATAAACACACGAATAAATAGAGAAGGTGGAAGAATCAGATGGTTGCATCAAAAACGCTTAGTGCCTGGCATCCAGTAGGCACTCAATACGTGCTCACTATTGTTACTTTCATCCAGGTCACAGTCTAGCGCTAGAAAGCCAAACAAAGGAGGCTACTGTGACCAGTCATTTCACCAGAGGCTGAAGGGATTTAAGCCAGGCATGACTGGGGCTGGGCACCAAGGCATGTGGCCCATTCCATTCTAAGCTTCTGGGACTCAAATGGTTCAGCCTGGCCTAGCCTTACTGAGCACTGGGGAAGTGGGGAGAATGATATTGAAAGGGCCATTGTCTGGGGTGATAACTGAGATTCATTGTCTTACAGTGGAGGAAATCAAGGATGTGGACACACAAGGAGTGAGGTCAAGAGTGGAAGTTTATATTTATTTATTTACTTTTTTGAGATGGAGTCTTGCTCTGTCACCCAGGCTGGAGTGCAGTGGCACAATCTTGGTTCATTGCAACCTCCACCTCCTGGGTTCAAGTGATTCTCCTGTCTCAGCCTCCCAAGTAGCTGGGATGAGTCACCCTCCTGGCCTATTTGCTTATTTTTTGAGATGGAGTCTTGCTCTGCTGCCCAGGCTGGAGTGTAATGGCAGGATCTCAGATCACTGCAACCTCTGCCTCCTGGATTCAAGTGATTCTCGTGCCTCAGCCTCCTGAGTAGTTGAGATTACAGGTGTGTGCCACCACACCTGGCTAATTTTTTGTATTATTATTATGTTTTTTTGAGATGGAGTCTCACTCTGTCGCCCAGGCTGGAGTGCAGTGGCACCATCTTGGCTCACTGTAAGCTCCGCCTCCCGGTTCACACCATTCTCCTGCCTCAGCCTCCCGAGTAGCTGGGACTACAGGTGCCCACCACCACGCCCAGCTAATTTTTTGTATTTTCAGTAGAGATGGAGTTTCACTGTGTTAGCCAGGATGGTCTCGATCTCCTGAACTCGTGATCCGCCCACCTCGGCCTCCCAAAGTGCTGGGATTACAGACGTGAGCCAGTGTGCCTGGCCTCATTTTTTTGTAGTTTTAGTAGAGATGATAGGTTTCACCATGTTAGCCAGGCTGGTCTTGAACCCCTGATCTTAAATGACCCACCGGCCTTGGCTTCCCAAACTGTTGGGAATACAGGCATGAGCCACCGCACCTGGCCAAGAGCGAAAGTTTAATAGGTGAAAGAATATCTCTCTCTGCTGTGGAGAGAGAGGTCCCGAACAGGTTGCCGGTTCTGAGGTGAAATGCAGGGGTTTTATAGATGCCTGGTGAGCAGGCAGTGTCTGATTTACATAGGGCTTGAAAGATTGGTTGGATCAGGTGTGCTATTTGCATAGGGTGCAAAAACTGGTTAGGACTAGGTGTGCCATTTGCATAGGGCGCAAATTTCTGGTAGTCCCCTCACCCTAATCTTTCATTATGCAGGTAGGTTCTCTGCCTGGCCTGCACCCTGTTGCCTGTTTTTTGTTTTTGTTTGTTTGTTTGTTTGTTTTTACTGTACACATGACAATAAAAGGGAAGATGGAGTCTCCATGTTGAACATGCCTGGCCCTCAGGTAGCCCTTTTCTATTGGCACAGCTGCTGGCATTCTCTCGTGCAAGCTTCTAGCCTGCTTACCTATGCTTGCAGCTCGATTTCTCAGGATGCTCTTTGTTAAAAAAAAAAAAAAATTTCTTGGGCTTTTCTTTTTTCCCTTTTTTGGAGCTGAAGTTTTGCTCTTGTTGCCCAGGCTGGAGTACAATGGCGCAATCTTGGCTTGCTGCAGACTCCGCCTCCCGAGTTCAAGTGATTTTCCTGCCTCAGCCTTCCGAGTACCGGGGATTATAGGCACCCGCTACCACGCCTAGCTAATTTTTTTGTATTATTATTATTATTATTATTTTTTTAGTAGAGACGGGTTTTCGCTATGTTGGTCAAGCTCGTCTTGAACTTCTGACCTTAGAAGATCCGCCCGCCTCAGCCTCCCAAAGTGCTGGGACTACAGGCGTGAGCCACCGTGCCCGGCCTGGGCTGCTTTTTATTGAAAGGAAAGCTCTGCCAAGGACTCTCTTACCCTCACTATCTGCCTAAATAATTTCTGTCTGTGTCCTGTGTATCAATACTAGGGTGAGGGTGATTTTAGGCATCATGTGGGGGCCTCCATCACCCATGATCCGTATCCTTCCTGTTGTTTTCTTTATCAACCACCCACCAAGGAGACCTTCCTGTGTCCCTTGCCCACCACTCCCAGGGGACATGGTTTTTTTTTTTTTTTTTTTTTTTAGACAGAGTCTTGCTCTGTCACCCAGGCTGCAGTGCAGTGGTAAGATCTCGGCTCATTGCAATCTCGGCCTCCTGGGTTCAAGCAATTCTCCTGCCTCAGCCCCCTGAGTAGCTGGGATTACAGGTGCCCACCACCACTCCTGGCTAATTTTTGTGTTTTTAGTAGAGATGGGATTTCACCATGTTAGGCAGACTGGTCTCGAACTCCTGACCTCAGGTGATCTTCCCGCCTTGGCCTCCCAAAGTGGTGGGATTACAGGTGTGAGCCACCGCGCCCGGCCAGGACCTGGTTTATTGGCCACAGCTCCCGCCTCCCCCCTTTCTTCCTTCCCTTGCTCTCCTGTCCCACCCCATCTGGTCTGCGCCAGAAGGCGCTGTATTCGCACTTTGTGAGCAGAGCAGCCTCAGAGGGCCCATGTGGGACCTGAGGTGGGGAAGGAAATTCTGAGTAGTGTCTGCACCTTGCCACAGTCTGCTGGTTGGGAGACAAGATGCTCTGGGGGATTCAGTTTTACGGAAGCAGGAAAAACAAGGTCAGTGAGGCCTCAGCAGAAGACTCCCAGGGCAGACACCACTTCTGCCTACGGGGCAGACAGAACACTTGTCTCTGATCCAGGCGGGAGTGCTACCGACACCCAAGGTTTGCTGCTGTGTGCACTGAGGGTGGCTGGCTGGTATTGGAGGGATGAGAGAGCCTGGAGGGGCGGGGCTTTAGGGGTGGCCTTAGACAGGGCTTGGCAGGCAGGAGGTCACTCACTCATTCAACAAACATTCATTGAGCACCTACTGAATGGCAGGCAGTAAACAAGCCAGACACAAATCCCTGCCCTCATGGAGTGGAGCTAATAGGTAGAAGACAGGCAGAGAACAAGATTAGGAAGTGAGGTATGTGCAATGTGAGATATGATAAGACTGTGACAATGGTTAAGGGGAAAAATGGCAGACAGAGTGGATGAGAAGGGCTGGTCTGGAATTTTAGTTTTTTTTTGTTTTTTTTTTTTTTTTTTTTGAGGCGGAGTCTCGCTCTGTCGCCCAGGCTGGAGTGCAGTGGTGCGATCTCGGCTCACTGCAAGCTCCGCCTCCCGGGTTCCCGCCATTCTCCTGCCTCAGCCTCCCGAGTAGCTGGGACTACAGGCGCCGCCACCACGCCCGGCTAATTTTTTTTTTTGTATTTTTAGTGGAGACGGGGTTTCATTGTGTTAGCCAGGATGGTCTCGATCTCCTGACCTCGTGATCCACCCGTCTCGGCCTCCCAAAGTGCTGGGATTACAGGCTTGAGCCACCGCGCCCGGCTGGAATTTTAGTTTTATTGTATCTTTTTGAGACAGGGTCTCACTTTGTTGCCCACGCCAGAGTGCAGTGGTACAATCACAGCTCATTGCAGCCTTGAGTTCCTGGGCTCCAGGGATCCTCCTACCTCAGCCTCCTGAGTAGCTGGGACTACAGGTGTGTACCAACATGCCTGGTTAATTTTTTCATTAATATCACAGTGTGTAAGCCCTGTGATTTGATAAATATCAGAGGGATATTTCATTAATTTTGTAGAGACAAGGCTTCCCTATCTTGCCCAGGTTGGTTTTTCTCCATGTTGGTCAGGCTGTTCTTGAACTCCTGACCTCAGGTAATCCACCCGCCTCAGCCTCCCAAAGTGCTGGGATTCCAGGCGTGAGCCATGAGCTACCGTGCCCAGCCTGATCCTCCTCCTTATTGCAATCCCCCATGTACATGTGATTCCTTTCTCCGGCTTTCTTTTTCTTCTTTTTCTGTTTCTACTTTTTTTTATTTTTTATTTTTTTGGGGATGGAGTCTCCTGTTGCCCAGGCTGGAGTGCAGTGGTACGATCTTGGCTCACTGCAACCTTCGCCTCCCAGGTTCAAGAGATTCTCCTGCCTCCGCCTCCCTGGTAGCTGGGATTACAAGTGCCTGCCACCATGCCCAGCTCATTTTTGTATTTTTAGTAGGGACAGGGCTTCACCATGTTGGCCAGGCCAGTCTCGAACTCCTGACCTCAGGTGATCCCCTGGCTTCAGCCTCCCAAAGTGCTGGGATTACAGGCATGAGCCACTGTGCCTGGCCATCTACTTCTTTTTCTTTTCTTGTTTTTAGAGATGGGGTCTCACTATGTTGCCCAGGCTGGAGTGTAGTGGCTGTTCACAGTCTGACCATAATGCACTGCAGCCTCAAACTCCTAGGCTTAAGGACTCCTCCCATCTCAGCCTCCTGAGTAGCTGGGACTGTAGGCTCACGCCACTGCACCTGTGTTTTCCTTCTTTTTCTATTTATGATTATCTAACATAACTTCTAAGATAGTTGAGTTATTTATTTTATTCACTCTCTTTCTCCCTGTTGCTGCTCCTATGGGTAAAATTTTTTGTTGTTGTTCACCAATGTATTTCTGGTTCTTATGTGTTAGAGCCTAACACAGAGTAGGTGGTCAGTACTTAGCTGTTGAATCGATGAATGAACAAATGAATCCGTTTGACGTATCAGGAGACCAATGCTCAGAGATGTTGTTCTACACCCCCAAGGTCACACAGCAAGAATGGGCCTGAGCTGGAAGCAGCCTGGGCTCATAGCCTTGTTATTTCAGTTAATGGGGCTGGATTCCAACATCTGTTCCTGAATACCTACTGTGTGCCAGGTCCCGAGGAATGGTATGGGCCATGCAGCTTGTAGCTATCATCCCTGTACCATGAGACCACCGAACCTTTATTGTAGGAAGGTCCCCTCACTTCTAAGAGTGCCTTTTTTTTTTTTTTTTGGGAGACAGAGTTTTGCTCTGTTGCCCAGGCTGGAGTGCAGTGGTGTGATCATGGCTCACTGCAGCTTCAATCTCCTGGACTCAAGCAATCCTCCCACCTCAGCCTCCCAAGTAGCTCGATCTACGGGTGTGCACCACCATGCTCAGCTAATTAAAAAATTTTTTTATTTGAGAGAAGTCTTGTTCTTGTCCCCCAGGCTTGAGTGCAATAGCTCGATCTCGGCTCACTGTAACCTCCGCCTCCCGGGTTCAAATGATTCTCCTGCCTCTGCCTCCCAAGTAGCTGGGATTAAGGCACCTGCCACCACACCCGGCTAATTTTTGTATTTTTTAGTAGAGATGGGGTTTCACTATGTTGGCCAGGCTGATCTTGAACTCCTGACCTCAGGTGATAGGCTTGCCTCGGCCTCCCAAAATGCTGGGATTACAGGCATGAGCCACCGTGCCCGGCCTAAAAAATTTTCTTTTTTGTGTAGTTGGGGTCTCACTTTGTTGCCCAGGATGGTCTCAAGTTCCTGGCCTCAAGAGATCCTCCTGCCTCGGCCTGCCAAAGTGCTGGGATTATAGGCGTGAGCCACCATACTCAGCCCAAAAAGTGCTCTTGATGGGCAGATACACCGTCAGTCCTTTTGACCTATTTACCTGTCCCTCCCCCTGTTACTTTTCCCCTTCTCCTATCCTCCTATGTCTGTTTGGATCTGCTCCCCACCCCCATCCATCTGGAGTCTGATTAGCCCTGTGTGTGCTTAGCAGATGTTGGCTGAACAGACGGGCTCTTTCTTCCTTCTCAGACAGGCCTCCATTTTCTCATCTCTAGAATGGGTACAGTCATATTTGTCCTCCTACAGGTTGGGAAGGCTCTATGACATCAGGCCATGTAACAGGGGAAAGCCCAGCCGCTACAGTCAGCTTTCAATGGAAAGGGAGGTTAATCTGCTGCCGCCTTCCTACCTCAATTAAGACCGGGGCTACCCCATTGCCCATGTGCGGTGCAGGGGAAGGTTTTTCTATTTGTGGACCCTCACTTGCTTATAGTGAGCCTTTTAGGTGAGAAATACATTCTGTTTTGTTTGAGACACTCTTGTTCTGAGTCTCAGTTATGGAAACCCAACCTAATGCTCTCCATGGGCCTGATGAATGTTGCTTGTTGTTGAAGCCAA
Source organism: Macaca nemestrina (assembly GCF_043159975.1). Taxonomy (NCBI): domain Eukaryota; kingdom Metazoa; phylum Chordata; class Mammalia; order Primates; family Cercopithecidae; genus Macaca; species Macaca nemestrina. The sequence goes on from NC_092144.1 coordinate 13,909,642, forward strand.
TTTGAGTTGCATTTCCTCTTACTTTTAGTAAAAACCCCTACAAAGGAAAATTGGGGTCTTGTCTCTTGGGGTACATATTAGTTTCCTATAGTGACTCTAAAAAATTTCCCATACATTGAGTGACTCACAACAACGGAAATGGATTATTATTATTATTATTATTATTATTTTGAGATAGAGTCTTGCTCTTTGGCCCAGGCTAGAATGCAGTGGCAAGATCTTGCCTCACTGTAGCCTCCGCCTCCCGGGTTCAAGCAATTCTCCTGCCTCAGCCACCCGAGTAGCTGGGATTACAGGTGCCGGCTGGGATTACAGTTGCCCACCATCACGCCCAGCTATTCTTTTTTTTTTTGTATTTTTAGTAGCGATGGGGTTTCACCAGGTTGGCCAGGCTGGTTTCGAATGCCTGACTCAAGTGATCCACCGTTTCAGCCTCCTAAAGTGTTGGGATTACAGGCGTGAGCCACCTCACCCAGCCAGAAATGGATTAGTTTATATGGATTATTTTATTTTTTTGAAATGGAGTTTCATTCTTGTTGCCCAGGCTGGAGTGCAATGATGTGATCTCGGCTCACTGTAACCTCTACCTCCCGGGTTCAAGCGATTCTCCTGCCTCAGCCTCCTGAGTAGCTGGGATTACAGGCACCTGCCACCATGCCTGGCTAATTTTTGTATTTTTAGTAGAGATAGGGTTTCACCATCTTGGCCAAGCTGGTGTCAAACTCCTGGCCTTAAGTGATCCACCCACCTCAGTCTCCAAAGGTGCTGGGATTCCAGGCATGAGCCACCACGCCAGGCCAGTTGTCATTGTTCCTTATGTGCATGAATCCAAAGTGGGGAGAAAGGCTCTGTGTGTGTGTATGTGTTTGGGTGAGCACGTGTGATGTCTGAGGGCTTCTCGTCAAGATGAATTTGCATGTATTTGACTTTGAAAGGAAAAGGGAACTGAGAGAGCCCCCAGATGCCTGAGTAGGAGAGACAGGGGACAGAGGTTGCCAAGCCCTGGCTGCCACTTGTCAGGTTCCTTGTGTTAGACATGCATAATCTGTATGCCGTCACTGGGTACCCGGACCCACCAGGTAAGGCCCCGGCCAGGCTGGGGCTGGGGCCCAGGTGTGATCAGGACCCAGGGTACAGAATCCCCACCATGGGGCAGCTGAGGCAGAGACCAGGGCTTGAGGGATGAAGGGAGGAGGGAATGGCTGGGTGCTGACTGGCTTTTCCCCTGGAAGGGACCATGGAGGAGGAGGAGGATGATGACTATGAGAACTCAGCGCCTCCCTACAAGGACCTTCCTCCCAAGCCAGGTAAGAGGACTTTTTGGAGCATGACCTGGGGGAATGCAGAGAAAAGGGTCTCCAGGGGGCATTGGCTGGGCTTTGTAGATATACAGTCTCCTCTGTACCCAGCCCATGCCGGGCACCGTGGAACCCACACCCTGCCCAGGAGGACCTGTCAGTCTGATGGCGGAGGCAGGTTTGGGCACAGTCTTGGTGAGCAGGGCTGAGAGAGGAAGGGTCAGGAGACTGGCCAAATCCTTGAGGGATGGAGGGCTCAATTAGAGGAAAGGATTTTGGGGTGGGACTTGAGGGATGAGTAGACATTTCTTTTTTTTTTTTTTTTTTGAGACGGAGTCTCGCTCTGTTGCCCAGGCTGGAGTGCAGTGGCCAGATCTCAGCTCACTGCAAGCTCCACCCCCGGGTTCACGCCATTCTCCTGGCTCAGCCTCCCGAGTAGCTGGGACTACAGGCGCCCGCCACCTCGCCCGGCTAGTTTTTTGTATTTTTTAGTAGAGACGGGGTTTCACCGTGTTAGCCAGGATGGTCTCGATCTCCTGACCTCGTGATCCGCCCGTCTCGGCCTCTCAAAGTGCTGGGATTACAGGCTTGAGCCACCGCGCCCGGCCTAGACATTTCTTAAGAAGAGAAGTCCAGGAGAGAAATGTTGGGGGCAAAGTCCCTGAGTCACAAAAACTGGTGCTTGAGAAACTGGGAGTGGACTGTGGGCTCCCAATCTCCTCACCTTTCCACCCAAAGCCCAGATTTTATTTAGACTTGGATCTCAAACCCAAGGCATGGCACAGGGTTCAACAAGAGTCTAAGTGGTTGTAAAAGTGGAGGTTTGGGCCAGCCGCAGTGGTGTGCGTCTGTAGTCTCGATACTTTGGGAGGCCAAGGCAGGAAGATCATTTGAGGACAGGAGTTTGAGACCGGCTGGGGCAACATAGAAAGACCCTGTCTCTGCCAAAAAAAAAAAAAAAAAAAAAAAGTAGAGGTTTGGGCCGTGTGTGGTGGCACACATCTGTAGTCTCAGCTACTTGGGAGGCTGAGTCAGGAGGATGGCTTGAGCCCAGGAGTTCTGGGCTATTGTGAACTATGTGATCGGGCATCTGCACTAAGTTTGGCATCAATATGGTGACGTTTTGGGAGGAAGGGACCACCAGGTTGCCTAAGGTGACTGAGGAGGGGTTTCCAGGTTGGAAATGGAGCAGCTGGACACTCCTGAGCTGATCAGTAGTGCAACTGCTCCTGTGAGTAGCCGCTGCACTCCAGCTTGGGCAGCATAGCAAGACGCCACTTCTAAAAAAAGAAAAGAAAATGAAACTGGAGGTTGTTGATGTTTTCCTGGGTTTACTGCCACCAGGGACCCTGAGGCCATGAGGGATCCCAGGGGCCCAAAACCCAAAATCCCTGAGATACGCTGATGGTCTGGTCCAGGTGACCTTAGACAGGGGCCATTCTGTGAGGGCTAAGGCTGTATATCCCTCATCTCTGGGTCCAGAGTGGGGCCACCTGGGAGGTCCAGAAATATGATGGGACTTGCATGAGGTAGGAGGTGAACTGGGCTGTGTTGTTTCACTGCCTCATCTCCAATTTATGGTCCTAATGTGACCCTCAAGCCCTGGGTCTACATATATGACCAACCAATCCCATTCCCTTCTTCAGGGCCATGTCTCCTCCAAAAGCACAGTCCTGTTCTCACCTCCACATGCAACCTCACATCCACTCTCCAATCCATCTTCATCACCCTCTCTACTGCAGCCCAGCCTCGACTCCTTCCCCATTCCCAAACCTGGCAAGGATTCTGTTCATCATTCTAACCACATCATGACCTTACCCACATCCACCCCTGTCCCCAACCCATTTTCCATCCCATCCCACCCCATCCCAACTCCAATTCTAACCCAAACCCCACCTCATCTTCATCCCCGTCCTCAAACTCAACTGTGTTTTTGTGTTTTGAAATCCCCTCCATCCCCTTCCATCCCTTCTCCTTTCAATCAAACCCTCAAAGAGACACACAGAGAACTGTCAATTGTCAGCGCATTAGTTTTTATGAGAGGAAACCAGAGAATTAAAAAAAAATTTTTTTTGAGACAGGGTCTTGCTTGTCACCCAGGCTGCCCTGCAGTGGTGCAATCATAGCTCACTGCAGCCTTGAGCTCTTGGGTCCAAGCAATCCTCCTACTACAACCTCCCGAGTAGCTGGGGTTACAGGCATGAGTCACTCTCTGTAAAGCCTCATGTGAAGCTCAGGGTCTGCATATATGGCTCATATGACTCTCAGGTGCTGTAAGTTCTGCAGAGATGAGTGTGATAGTCAAGATGGGTTCCCCATGACCCTTACATTCTCGTATTCATGCCCTTGTGTAGTCTCTTCCCACAATGACTCAGAGCTGGTCCGTGTGATAAACAGAATACTGTATAGCGGAGACCATCCTTTACGAGTCGTGAGGCTAGATCATAGAAGCATGGTGGCTTCTATCTTTGCCTCTGCCATGTTCTGAAGATGCCCAGTCATCCCTTTGGAGAGGCTCACATGGCAAGGAACTGAGGCCTCCCACCAACAGCCATGTGAGTGCATCATCTTAGAAGCAGATCTTCTAGCCCCAGTCAAGCCTGCAGATAGATGACTTGCAGTCCCAGGCAACATCTTGACTACAATCACACAAGAGAGCTCAAGCTAGAACTACCCAGCTAAGCTGCTCTCAGATTCCTGAACCACAGAAACTGTGAGATAATAAATGCTTATGGTTGTTTAAAGTCACTACGTTTTGGGGTAATTGTTTATGCAGCCATAGATAACTGACCCAGTGCCCTGCTGGCACTTCACCCTGGAATGTGGGGGAATACTTAGCATCTATCCCCTTAACATCTTGTTACAAATGTTACCACTTCTAGGAGGTACTTCCTGACTACCTCTCTATGTTAGCTTTTATCCTATCCCATTGCTCCGTTTTATTAGGTTTAGAGCAATAATACTTAGTCTATATAAAAACATATTTTAATGTTTCTTAATTTCTTTACAATTATTATTATTTTTGAGACGGAGTTTCACTCTTGCCGCCCAGGCCGGAGCGCAATGGTGCAATCTCGGCTCATCGTAACCTCCGCCTCCCAGGTTCAAGTGATTCTTCTGACTCAGTCTCCCTGGCAGCGGGGATTATAGGCATGCGCTACCGTGCCCTGATAATTTTGTATTTTTAGAAAAGATGAGGTTTCTCCATGTTGGTCAGGCTGGTCTCGAACTCCTGACCTCAGGTGATCTGCCTGCCTCGGCCTCCCAAAGTGCTGAGATTACAGGCGTGAGCTACTGCGCCCAGCCTCTTTTCTTTTTTCTTTCTTTTTTTTTTTTTTTAAGAGTGGGATCTCCCTCTGTTGCCCAGGCTGGAGTGTAGTAGTACAACCATGGCTCACTGCTGCGTAAACCTCCTGAGCTCAAGCAATCCTCCCACCTCAGCCTCCTGATAGCTGGGACTACAGGTGTGCACCACCATGCCTGGATGGTTTTTTCTACTTTTTTTTTTTTTTTTTTTTTAACAGAGATAGGGTCTTCCTATGTTGCTCAAGCTGGTCTTGAACTCCTGGCCTCAAGCAATCCTCCTGCCTTGCCTCCCAAAGTGCTGGGATTATGGGCATGAGCCACTGGGCCCAGCTGATTTCTATGTTTCTTTACTAGTTTATTGCATCTCTGGTCTAGATTGAAGGAAGAAGCTTATCCATCTCTTCCACACAGGGCTTGGTGCTCTGTAGGGGAGCTCAACTGGCAGTGGGGAGGGGGGAGGCGGGTGGCTGTTGTCATTGCTCCTTCTCCTCCTTCTCCTTCTCCTCCTCCTCCTCCTCCTCCTTCTCCTCCTCCTTTTCCTTCTTCTTCTCTCCTTCTCCTCCTCCTCCTCCTCTTCCTCTTCCCCTCCTCTTCTTCCTCCTTCTCCTCCTCCTTTTCCTTCTTCTCTTCCTCCTCCTCTTCCTCTTCCCCCTCCTCTTCTTCCTCCTTCTCCCCCTCCTCCTCTTCCTCTTCCTCCTCCTCTTCCTCCTTCTCCTCCTCCTTTTCCTTCTTCTCTTCCTCCTCCTCTTCCTCTTCCCCCTCCTCTTCTTCCTCCTTCTCCCCCTCCTCCTCTTCCTCTTCCTCCTCCTCTTCCTCCTTCTCCTCCTCCTTTTCCTTCTTCTTCTCTCCTTCTCCTCCTCCTCCTCTTCCTCTTCCCCTCCTCTTCTTCCTCCTTCTCCTCCTCCTCCTTCTCCTTCTTCTCTCCTTCTCCTTCTCCTCCTCTTCCTCTTCCCCCTCCTCTTCTTCCTCCTTCTCCTCCTCCTCCTCTTCCTCCTTCTCCTCCTCCTCTTCCTCCTTCTCCTCCTTCTTCTCCTTCTCCTCCTCCTCCCCTTCCTCTTCCCCCTCCTCTTCTTCCTCCTTCTCCTCCTCCTCCTTTTCCTTCTTCTCTCCTTCTCCTTCTTCTCCCCCTCCTCCTCCTCTTCCTCTTCCTCCTCCTCCTCCTCCTTTTCCTTCTTCTCTCCTTCTCCTTCTTCTCTTCCTCTTCCTCCTCCTCTTCCTCCTCCTCCTTTTGCTTCTTTTCTCCTTCTCCATCTCCTTCTCCTTCTTCTTCTTCTTCAATAGAATCTCACTCTGTCGCCCAGGCTGGAGTGCAGTGGCACTATCTCGGCTCACTGCAAGGGGGGTTATTGTCATTGTTTCTTCTTCCTCTCTCTTTTTTTTGAGACAGAATCTCACTCTGTCACTCAGGCTGGAGTGCAGTGGTGCAATCTTAGCTCACTGCAACCTCTGCCTCCTGGGTTCAAGTGATTCACCTGCCTCAGCCTCACAAGTAGCTGGGATTACAGGCGTGCACCACCACGCCAGGCTAGTTTTTGTATTTTTGGTAGAGACGCGGTTTCGCCACGTTGGTTGCCCAGGCTTATCTTGAACTCCCAACCTCAGGCGACCTGCCCGCCTCAGCCTCCCAAAGTGCTGGGATTACAGATGTGAGCCACCACACCTGGCCCATTGTTTCTTCTGTGTGTGAATCCAAACTCTGGAGACAGGTGTGTGTGTGTATGTGTGTGTGTGTGTGTGTGTGTGTGTGTGTGTGTGTGTGTGTGAGGTCTGGGGGCTTCTCCCAAGACGGATTTGCGTGTACTTGACTTTGAAAGGAGAGGGAAACAGACAGATGCCTTAGACACCTGAATAGGAGGGACAAGACCTGGCTGCCACTTGTCATGTTCTTAGTGTTAGCTGTAGCCATGTACAACCTGCATACTATCGCTGGGTGTCTGGACCCACCAGGTAAGGCCCTGGCCGGGCTGGGGCTGGGTCTCAGGTGTGGTCAGGACCCAGGGTACAGAATTCCCATCATGGGGCAGCTGAGGCAGAGACCAGGGCTTGAGGGATGAAGGGAGGAGGGAATGACTGGGCTCTAACTTGCTGTTCCCCTGGAAGGAGCCATGGAGGAGGAGGAGGAGGATGATGACTATGAGAACTCAACGCCTCCCTACAAGGATCTTCCTCCCAAGCCAGGTAAGACGACTTTTTGGAGTGTCACGTGGGGGAATACAGGGAACAGGGTCTTCAGGGGGCATTGGCTGGGCATTGTAGACACACAGTCAGTCTCCTCTTTACCCAGCCCATGCCGGACACCGTGGAACCCACACCCTGCCAGGAGGATCTACTAGTCTGATGGGGGAGGCAGTTTTGGACACAGCCTTGTTGAGCATTGCTGAGAAAGGAGGGGTCAGGAGACTGGCAAAATCCTTGGGGGATTGAGGACTCAACTAGAGGAAGGGACTTTGGGGTGGGACTTGAGGGATGAGTGGACATTTCTTTTTTTTTTTTGAGATGGAGTTTCACTCTGTCGCCCAGGCTGGAGTTCAGTGGCACAATATCCGCTCACTGAAACCTTGCCTCCTGGGTTCAAGCGATTCTTCTGCCTCAGTCTCCCGATTAGCTGGGATTACAGGTGCCCCGCCACCATGCACGCCTAATTTTTGTATTTTTAGTAGAGACGGGGTTTCACCATATTGGTCAGGCTGGCCTCGAACTCCTGACCTCAGGTGATCCGCCCATCTCGGCATCCCAAAGTGCTGGGATTACAGGCATGAGCCACTGAGCCCTGCCGAGTAGACATTTCTGAAGTAGAGAAGCACAGGAAAGAAGTCCCTGAGTCATAAAAGCTGGTGCTTGAGAAACTGGGAGTGGACTGTGGGATCCTCAATCTCCTCTCATTACCACTCAAAGCCCAGGGCTTTATTAGTCTTGGATCTCAATAAACCCAAGGCATAGCCCAGGGTTCAGCAAGAGTCTGATCAGATGTAAAAGTGGAGGTTTGGGCTGGTTGCAGTGGTATGTGCCTGTAATCCCACTGCTTTGGGAGGCCAAGGTGGGAGGATCACTTGGCTATGAGTTCACTGGAGGCCAGGAGTTCCAGACCAGCCTGGGCAATAGATAGCAAGACGCCCATCTCTACCAAAGGAAAAAGAAAGAGAAAAGTGGAGGTTTGGGCCAGGAGGAGTGGCTCATGCTTGTAATTCTAGCACTTTGGGAAGCCAAGGTGGGAGGATCAATGTAGCCCCAGAAAAGAGACCATCCCAGGTAACAGTGAAACCCCCAGCTATATGAAAACATTTTTTTTTTTCAAATTAGCCAGTTGTGGGATGTGTGCCTGTTGTCCCAGCTTCTCAGGAGGCCGAGGTGATAGGACTGCTAGAGCCCAGGAGTTCAAGGGTGCAGTGAGCTATGATGGCACCACTGCACTCTGGTCTGGGTGACAGAGCAAGGCACTGTCTTTAAAAAAATATATATATATATATGGCTGGGCACGGTGGCTCACGCCTGTAATCCCAGCACTTTGGGAGGCTGAGGTGGGTGGATCACTTGAGGTCAGGAGTTTGAGACCAGCCTGGCCAACATGGTGGAACCCCGTCTCTATTAAAAATATAAAAGTTAGCTGGCTGTGGTAGCATATGCCTGTAATCCCAGCTACTTGGGGGGCTGAGGCACAACTGCTTGAACCCAGGGAGCAGAGGTTGCAGTGAGATGAGATCACGCCACCGCACTCCAGTCTGGGCAACAGAGCAAGCAAGACTCTATCTCAAGGGAAAAAAAAAAATGGCCAGGCGCGGTGGCTCACGCTTATAATGCCAGCACTTTGGGAGGCCAAAGCGGGCAGATCATGAGGTCAGATAGAGACGATCCTGGCTAACACGGTGAAACCCCATCTCTACTAAACGTACAAAAAATTAGGCGGGCGCCTGTAGTCCCACTACTTGGGAGGCTGAGGCAGGAGAATGGCATGAACCTGGGAAGCGGAGCTTGCAGTGAGCTGAGATTGTGCCACTGCACTCCAGCCTGGGAGACAGAGCAAGACTCCGTCTGAAAAAAAAAAAAAAAAAGATGGAGACACCAAGCAATCCAGGTTGGTTGGTCATCCTAGCTTAATCCTATCTCCATCCCTAATCCCAATTCCATTCTCATGTCCCACCCCATCTCCAACCCAATCTCCAACCCTCCACTGCAGTCCTAACCCTGTTTCCATCACTTCCTTTTGACTCATTCCCATCCTCAGCCGAGCCCTCACGCTGAGCTTCTCTTCTCCAGGTTCAAGTGCTCCACCAAGACCTCCAAGAGCAGGTGAGTTGGGGCTGGGAGTGTAGGAGACCCAGAGCTGGCTTTGCCCTGCTCTGGGCCTCGGCAACCATTCCTCCCTCCTCAGAAAAGGAAACAGAGAAACCCCCACTTCCTTGCAAGCCCCGGAACATGACAGGTGAGAGCTGAGGGCTGGCGTTTTCCTGCTCACCTGGCTGAAGCCCGTCTTGAAATGACTTTCTCATCTCTTCTAGGACTGGACCTCATCTCTGTCACCTGTCCACCTCCTCAACTGGGTGAGCAGTGGGAAGACCCTTTAAGATGCTTAAGAGGGGATACCTGGATGTTTCCTTTCAATTCCCCAATTTTTATTTATTTATTTATTTTGAGACAGAGTCTCGCTTTGTCATCCAGACTGGAGTGCAGTGGCGCGATCCTGGCCCACTGCAACCTCTGCCTCCTGGGTTCAAGTGATTCTCTTGCTTCAATCTCCCGAGTAGCTGAGACTACAGACACGAACCACCTGACTAAGTTTTGTATGTTTAGTAGAGACAGGGTTTTGCCATGTTATCCAGGCTGGTCTTGAACTCCTGACCTCAGGTGATCCACCCGCCACGGCCTCCCAAACTGCTGGAATTACAGGCATGAGCCACTGCCCCCAGCCAGCCCCCTAAACTCTCACCAGAGAACAAAGCAGAGGTTGTTGATCTTGGAAGACAGAGTCTTTCGGCATCTTCTGAATAAACCTCTCTCCCCCTTTCTCCCAGCTGTGAATCTTGAGCCTTCTCCATTGCAGCCATCCCTGGCCGGTAAGTTATTATCCCCTGCAAGTGTCCTCACATTTCCCCTCTGACAGTGGCTAGTGTATCTGATTGAGACCTATGACTCTACAGTGAGACCCTGAGTCAGAGGAACTTCTCCTTTAAGAAGTTGCTCCTTCAGGACCTGCTGCACTGTTCTGAGTTACTCTAGTGGGCACTGCTCTAAGTGAGAAAGCCATTCCTTGACATCAGAGTTTGCAAACATGTTTTCTTTTTTGTCCTTCTGAGGACCAGAGTTATGTGGTTGTTTTGTTTTTGATAATGATGATGGTACTTATGGTTCTGTTGGTGATTGTGATGGAAGGATGAAGAAGGAGATGATGGAAAGGAAGAGGATGGTTGGTGGTAGTAACGATGGTAGAGGTAGTGATGGCATTGTTGGGTGCTCATGGTGATGGTAGAGATACTAATGATGGTGGTGATGGTGGAGATGGTGACGGTGTTGTTGGTATTGATGATCGTAATGATGGTGGAGACAGTGATATGGTGGTGATGGGGGGTAGAGGTAGTGATGATGTTGTTGGTGATGGTGGTGGTGATGATGAAGGCAGTGATGGTGTTAGTGGGATGGTGATGGTGATAGTGGTGGTAGTGATGGTGTTGGTGGTGATGGTGTTGGTGATGATGGTAGAAGTAAGTGATGGTATTGTTGACAATGACAATGTTGTTGGTGATGATGATGGTGATGGTGAAGGCAGTGATTGTGTTGGTAATGATAGTGCTGTTGGTAGTGATGATGGTGGTAATGGTGGAGGTGGTGATGGTGTTGTTAATATTGATAATGGTAGTGAGATAGTGTTAGGGTGGTGATGGTGGGTGGAGGTAGTGATGGTGTTGTTGGTACTGATGGTGGTGATGGTGGAGGTAGTGATGATGTTGGTAGTGATGATGGTGGTGATGGTGGAGGTAGTGATGATGTTGGTAGTGATGATGGTGGTGATGGTGGAGGTAGTGATGATGTTGGTAGTGATGATGGTGGTGATGGTGGAAATAGTGATGATGTTGGTAGTGATGATGGTGGTGATGGCAGAGGTAGTGATGATGTTGGTCATGATGATGGTGGTGACGATGGAGGTGGTGATGGTGTTGTTGGTAGTGATGATAGTGGTGACGGTGGAGGTAGTGATGGTGTTGTTGGTAGTGATGATGGTGGTGACGGTGGAGGTAGTGATGGTGTTGTTGGTAGTGATGATGGTGGTGACGGTGGAGGTAGTGATGGTGTTGTTGGTAGTGATGATGGTGGTGACGGTGGAGGTAGTGATGGTGTTGTTGGTAGTGATGATGGTGGTGATGGTGGAGGTAGTGATGGTGTTGTTGGTAGTGATGTCAGTAGTGATGATGGTGTTGATGGTGGAGGTAGTGATGATGTTGGTAGTGATGATGGTGGTGATGGTGGAGGTAGTGATGATGTTGGTAGTGATGATGGTGGTGATGGTGGAAATAGTGATGATGTTGGTAGTGATGATGGTGGTGATGGCAGAGGTAGTGATGATGTTGGTCATGATGATGGTGGTGACAATGGAGGTGGTGATGGTGTTGTTGGTAGTGATGATGGTGGTGATGGTGGAGGTAGTGATGGTGTTGTTGGTAGTGATGTCAGTAGTGATGATGGTGGTGATGGTGGTGGTGATGGTAGAGGTAGTGATGATGGTGGTGATGGTGGAGGTAGTGATGTTGTTGATAGTGATGATGGTGGTGATGGTGGAGATAGTGATGGTGCTGTTGGTAGTGATGATGGTGGTGATGGCGGAGGTAGTGATCATGCTGTTGGTAGTGATGGTAGTGATGGTGGTGATGGTGGAGGTAGTGATGTTGTTGATAGTGATGATGGTGGTGATGGTGGAGGTAGTGATGTTGTTGATAGTGATGATGGTGGTGATGGTGGAGGTAGTGACGATGTTGGTAGTGATGATCGTGGTGATGGTAGAGATAGTGATGGTGTTGTTGGTAGTGATGATGGTGGTGCTGATGGTGGTGTTGGTAGAGATGATGGTGGTAGTGGAGGTGGTGATGGTGTTGTTGGGAGTGACGATGGTGGCGGTGGTGGAGGTAGTGATGGTGTCAGTGATGACCGTGTTCAAAAAAAAAGAAGCTGCTCCTTTCCGAGTCTAGGCCAAATCTCCAGAAGCTCAGGTGTCTGCTTGCATGCGATATGGGAAATGTTCTCTGCTCTAGAAGCCGTGGTCCACAAGCGCCCCTGACCCAGAAGCAACTTGGGCAAGGGCTTCTGGAGAGTCGAAGATGATGCATCGTAGATATGAAGAACAAAGCTGTGTCCAAGTCATGCCTAACCTCACCAAACCTCACTTTACTCACTTGCAAAATGGAGACGATACTTAAAACCTACATCATAAGGATGAGACTCCAATAAGATAAGAAGGATGTAGGTTGGGCACAGTGGCTTACGCCTGTAATCCCAGCACTTTGGGAGGCTGAAACAGGGAGGACCTCTTGATGCCAGGAGTTCAAGACCAGCCTGGGCAACATGGCGAGATCCCCATCTCTACAAAAAAATAAAATAAATTAGCTGGGCCTTATGGTACACACCTATAGACCCAGCTACTTGACAGGCTGAGGTGGGAGGATTGCTTGGGCCCAGGGGTTAGAGGTTGCAGTGAGCTATAACTGCGCCACTGCCCTCCAGCCTGGATGACAGAGTGAAACCTTGTTTCAAGAAGGAAAAAGAGAAGGATGCAACACGATGCTTAGCGCACAGTAAATGCATCAAAAAGATCCTGAGCCTCCCCCAGGGTTTACTCTCCCTAACCCTCTCTTGCTGACCTTGTCTGCTGAAACAGTCATGACTACAGAATTCTGCCCCCTGCTCTTGGAGAAAGACTTAAGAGTCTCTTCCTCACTCTCTGAAGCCCCCGTATTAGTTTCTTTGTCCCCATGCCCACTCCCCAGCAACTCCAGCGCCCGGGCTCAATCAGACATCTGAAGGTCCTGGCTGCTGCCAGAAGAGGTGGATGATGTACCTGTGTCTGCCGGTGGTGATTTCCCTGATCCTGGGCTGCGTGGGTCTCACCGTGACCCTGATTAAATGTGAGTAGGGCCATGATGGGACATGGGGAGAGATTGAGGAAGGAGCACAGGAGGACCTGGGCTCAATGTGGACTCGTCTTCATAGACCAGGAGTTGATGGAAGAACTGAGAATGTTAAGCTTTCAGCAGATGACGTGGCGAGCAAATAGTGAGTACTTTCAGTCATTCCTTCATGCCACTCCTATTGAGCCCTAACCCAATCCTCAGATCCAACTCCAAAATCCAACCTCATCCCCATCTTTGCTGGGCACTGTGCTAGGTACCAGGGGGATAAAATGGTAAACATGTCAGACACAGTCCCTGTCCCTGTGAAGTGTGCATGTGTATATGTGTCTAGACCTCCACCATCCAATATGGTGGCTACAAACCACATGTGGCTGTTGAACACTTGAAATGTGGCCAGTCCAAATGGAGATGTGCTCTAAGTATAAAATACACACTGGGCCAGGGGCAGTGGCACATGCCTGTAATCCTAGCACTTTTGGAGGCTGAGGCAGGAGGATTGCTTGAGGCTGGAAGTTCAAGACCAGCCTGGGCAATACAGCAAGACCCCATCTCTAAAAAAAATTAGCAGGGTGTGGTGGTGTGTGGTGTGTGCTTGTCATCCCAGCTGCTCAAGAGGCTGAAATGGGAGCATCTCTTGAATCAGGGAGTTTGAGGTTGATCATGAGCCATGATCGCACTCAAGAGATCCTCCTGCCTCAGCCTCTTGAGTAGCTGGGACACAGGCGCGTGCCATCACACCCGGCTGATTTTTAATTTTTTTTTTTTTCTAAAGAAGAGGTTTCACTATGTTGACTAAGCTGGTTTCAAACTCCTGACCTCAAGTGTTTCTCCTGCCTCAGCCTCCTGAAGTGTTCCGTGCCTGGCCTAAAACCTGTGTTTCCGTTTTATCCAACTGAAGGACCAGCTACTGAGCTAGCGAGTATTGAAAAAGGGAAGAGTTCGTGGGGGGAGTAGTGATAATACACACATTAATTCCAGAAGAATCTTCTGACCTGGCATGGCTTTCATCATGACTGCTGAAGTCTGAATATTTCTCCATTCCACACTGCCTCACCCTATGCTTCATAACAAGCAAGCTCAAATCCCATCAATGGCTTCTCATTGTCCAGAGTCCAAGGTGAAACCTTTAGACTGGCATTCAAGGATCCACATACTAGGTTGGGCACAGTGGCTCATGTCTGTAATCCTAGCACTTTGGATGGCTAACTTTTCTTTCTTTCTTTCTTTCTTTTTCTTTCTTTCTTTCTTTCTTTCTTTCTTTCTTTCTTTCTTTCTTTCTTTCTTTCTTTCTTTCTTTCTTTCTTCCTTTCTTTCCTTTCTTTCCTTTCTTTCCTTTCTTTCCTTTCTTTCCTTTCTTTCCTTCCTTTCCTTCCTTCCTTCCTTCCTTCCTTCCTTCCTTCCTTCCTTCCTTCCTTCCTTCCTTCCTTCCTTCCTTCCTTCCATCCTTCCTTCCTTCCTTCCTTCCTTCCTTCCTTCCTTCCTTCCTTCCTTCCTTCCTCCCTTCCTCCCTTCCTCCCTCCCTCCCTCCCTTCCTTCTTTCCTTCCTTCCTTCCTTGTTACTTTCTTGCACTCTTGCTTTCTTTCTCTCTTTCTTTCTTTCTTTTGACAGAGTTTTGCTCTTGTTACACAGGATGGAGTACAGCGATGCGATCTCGGCTCACTTCAACCTCCCCCTCCCAGGTTCAAGTGATTCTCCTGCCTCAGCCTCCTGAGTAGCTCAGATTATAGGCATTTGCCACCACTCCCGGCTAATCTTTTGTACTTTTAGTAGAGATGGGGTTTCACCCTGTTGGCTAGGCTGGTCTCGAACTCCTGGCCTCAGGTGATCCATCTGCGTCAGCCTCCCAAAGTTCTGGGATTATGGGTATGAGCCACTGCACCCGGCCTAGCAAGACCCTGTTTCTATAAAAAATGTTAAAAAAATTAGCCAGTCATGATGTCGTGTACCTGTAGTACTAGCTACTCAGGAGGCTGAGGTGGGAGGATCACTTGAGCCCAAGATGTCGAGGCTGCAGTGAACCACGATTGCATCACTGCACTCCAGCCTGTGGGATAGAACAGGACTCTGTCTAAAAAAAATAAAAGGATCCAGGCATCCGAGCTCATTCTACTTTGATCTCAAGCTTTTCTGAGTTTTCCCTTCACTCTTACAGGCTTTGCCAGGTTACCACAACATACTTGCCTCTGTATCTTTGCTTTTTTTTTTTTGAGATGAAGTCTGGCTCTGTCGCTCAGGCTGGAGCACAGTGTTGTGATCTCGGCTCACTGCAACCTCTGCCTTTGGTGTTCAAGTGATTCTCCTGCCTCAGCCTCCTGAGTAGCTGGGATTACAGGCATGCACCACCATGCCCGGCTAATTTTTGTATTTTTAGTAGAGACGGGGTTTTACCATGTTGGCCAGGCTGGTCTTGAACTCTTGACCTCAAATGATCTGCCCACCTCGGCCTCCCGAAGTGCTGAGATTACAGGTGTGAGCTGCCGCGGGCAGCCTGCATCTTTGCTTTTAAGATAGTCCCTGCCTAATATGCCTCTTCCTCACCTCACAGTTATCGAATAACTTTCTTCCTTTAAAACCCACTTCCTCCAGGGTGCCCACCACCCCTTCTCTTCCCCACGTCCCCGGGATTGATCCCTCCTCTGAGCCATTCTCGGATTCTGAGCACTGTACATGTGGTTTTTGGGCGCAAGCATGACCCACTGGAATGTGGACATAGTGGGGAGAGCAACCCTTGCTTCTCTCTCCGATGTGTCTGCAGTACGTGGTGGATGGGTAGGATGGGTTTTGAGTCTCTAACCCTCAGGCCTATCCCTTCTGATAGTGACTGGCATGTCAGGGCTAGCTGGCCTGAAGCATGACATTGACCGTGTAAGAGCTGACACCAACCAGTCCTTGGTGGAACTTCGGGGCTTATTAGGTGAGTGAGACTTGGGGAATTGCCCAGGGATGGGGGGCATGGCAGAGCTGGCACATTATATCACTCCATTGTGAAGTGATTCTCAGTGCAATCTATGCGAATGGTGTCTCCCTGCTGGAGTTGAGCAGTGTACAGCCTGCACAACTGTACATGGCATACTATGTACATGGCTCAGGTTCTGGGGCCATCCTGACAGCATTCTTTCTGGTTCCCAGGCTGCCGCCAAGTTACCTGTCCAGAAGGCTGGCTGCCCTTTGAGGGCAAGTGTTATTACTTCTCCCCAATCACCAAGTCATGGGATGAAGCTCGGACGTTCTGCCAGGAGAATTACTCTCACTTGGTCATCATCAATAGCTTTGCTGAGCACGTGAGTTGTTCCCACTGAACCTTTGAGAACATTCAGGGACAGCCCGCTTCTCTTCCAGGGTGCACACATCCCTCCCTTCCCCGGATGGCAAGAAATTAGAATTACTTTTCAGTTACTAAAACTTTAACTGCAAGCTCTCCCTAAGATAGTATCATGCAGAGGTTAAGAAGACATGCTTTGTTTTTTGAGTTCGAATTCTGATTGTGTTGATTTCACCTCTGTAGGTTTCAAGTTTCAGTTTTATCTCTAACATGAAAATACAATAATGAATATCTGTTAGGTAGCACTTTCTGTGTTTCAGGTTGTATTCCAAATACTTTACATCTTACATTCATTAACACGTGCAATCCTCAGGACAACCTATAAATTAGTATGTCAGTCAGAAGAGGTTCTTTCTTTCTTTTTTTTTTTTTTTTTTGAGATGGAGTCTCACTCTGTCACCCAGGCTGGAGTGCAGTGGCACAATCTTGGCTCACTGCAACCTCCGCCTCCTGGGTTCAAGTGATTCTCGTGCGTCAGCCTCCTGAGTAGCTGGGATTGCAGGTGTGTGCCACCATGCCTGGCTAACTTTTGTATTATTAGTAGAGATGGGGTTTCTCCATGTTGGCCAGGTTGATCTTGAACTCCTGACCTCAGGTGATCCACCTGCCTCGGCCTCCCAAAGTACTGGGATTACAGGCATGAGCCACTGTGCCCGGCCAAAACAGGGCTTTTGAAGAAATTAAATTAGGTAATGTAAATGAGGCAGGTACAAATCATATTCCCTAACTCAGTTTCACAAGAAATACAACTAAATTTCCTTTAAATTACTCATTTTAGTTTCTCTCTTGAGTTTTCATTCTACTAGACTGGTGTACATTTACTCTCAGTCAATTGGGGTCCGCCATTTTACTTCTAAATGGGGACAGCTTTTATGGGGTCAAGGTGGAGGGAAGCACACATCGGGTCTTTATTGTCTTTACTCCAAACTGATATCTACTGGGACATCTATAGACTGAATGATCCTGGGAAGGTTATTTAACCTTTCTGTGCCTCAGTTTTCTCATCTGCAAAATGGGCATAATGATAATACTTGCTTCAATGAGTCGTGATAAGAATCCAGTGAGACAATTTGCGCAAAGTAGCATAGCTCACTTTTTTTTTTGAGATGGAGTCTTGTTCTGTTGCCCAGGTTGGAGTGCAGTGGCATGATCTTGGCTCACTGCAGCCTCTACCTCCCAGGTTCAGGTGATCCTCCTGCTTTAGCCTCCCAAGTAACTGGGACTATAGTCACGTGCCACCACTCCCAACTAAGTTTTGTATTTTTTTTTTTTTAGTAGAGTTAGAGTATCATCATGTTGGCCAGGCCGCTGTCTAGTTAATGATCTCAAGTGATCTGCCCCTCTTGATTGACCTCCCAAAGTGTTGGGATTATAGGTGTGAGCCACCATGCCTAGTCCATAGCTCACTTCTTAATTCATTAAGTCAACCAACATTTCCTGAGCACCTACTATGTGCTAGAGAGCATTCTACATATTGGGGATCCTGTGATGACCAAGACATATGAGTTCCCTCTTCTTCAACTGTTCTGATTTTGGTGCCTAGAAATAGCAAGGACTCTCTAAATGTTAAACAGTCTTCTGATTTTCTGGGGCTCAGTCTTTGGACCACCTAGGCTGCCCCCGAGGCATCCCACTCTTCCATCAGCAAAGCCTTTGGGCCTGGAGGTCTTTTTCTGCTGTTCTTGGGCACAAGAGATCTTTCTGCTCCTCCTATCCCATTCTGGGGTCTAAGACACTGTGAGGCCTTCTAAGCCTCCGTCTAATCTGATGGGACAGGAAGCCCTTTCCACTCTCTGATTTTCTGACACCTCCCTGGGGCTTTACCCAGGAAATAGTGCCCAGGCCCCTTCTGCTTTTTAGTCTCCAAGCCCATCTGGGGTTTTTACCATCACCTGATGCTCACCGGAAATGAGATGCCAGATTCTTCTCTCAGGGGCCTTCCATGTCTACACATTTATTATTTCCTTCCCATGGTGACCTTACCTCCCCACATTTTTTTTTTTCCCTCAAAGCAGAAATTTTATTGCCCACATTCTTTGACCACAATGCTATAACGACAGAAATATTTTCTTTTACAAAAATTTCAATCATCTTAAAAATGTTTAAAGTCAGCCAGCTGCAGTGGCTTGCACTGTAATCCCAGCAGTTTGAGAGGCCGAGGTGGGCAGATCACCTGAGGTCAGGAGTTCGAGACCAGCCTGGCCAACATGGTGAAACCTGCTGTCTACTAAAAATACAAAAATGAGCTGGGTATGGTGGAGCGCGGCTGTAATCCCAGCTACTCAGGAGGCTGAGGCAGGAAAATCGCTTGAACCCGGGAGGCAGAGGGTGCAGTGAGCTGGGATCATGCCACTGCATTTCAGTCTAGGAGACAAAGCAAGACCCTGTCTCAAAAAAAAAAAAAATTTTTTTTTTTTTTTTTTTTTGAGACGGAGTCTCGCTCTGTCGCCCAGGCTGGAGTGCAGTGGCCGGATCTCGGCTCACTGCAAGCTCTGCCTCCCGGGTTTACGCCATTCTCCTGCCTCATCCTCCCGAGTAGCTGGGACTACAGGCGCCCGCCACCTCGCCCGGCTAGTTTTTTGTATTTTTTAGTAGAGACGGGGTTTCACCGTGTTAGCCAGGATGGTCTCGATCTCCTGACCTCGTGATCCTCCCATCTCGGCCTCCCAAAGTGCTGGGATTACAGGCTTGAGCCACCGCGCCCGGCCAAAAAAATTTTTTTTTTTTTTAAAGTCACTAGATAACTTTGGGTTAAAGAAGAAATCAAAACTGCAAGTAAATAAAAGCAAACATCAATTGGCATTGCCTATAGTAGAACACATGCAATAGATTATAGTCAAAAATTCTTAAAGCGCAAATAATTCCAGGATGTGGAAAGCTGGGATGAGTGTTACTCACACCCGTGTAGCACCAATAGCCAGATAAACTATAAAATCATAACTTTTCTTAACCTCATTAGCTAACTGATATCATAGGGCAGTCAAAAAGTCTAAAATGGTCCAGGCGTGGTGGCTCACGCCTGTAATCCCAGTACTTTGACCTCCCCACTTTTTTTTTTTTTTTTTTTTTGAGATGGGATTTCGCGTTTTCTTGCCCAGGCTGGAGTGCACTGTCGTGGTCTCGGCTCACTGCAACCTCCGCCTTCCGGTTTCAAGCAATTCTCCTGTCTCAGCCTCCCGAGTAGCAGGGATTACAGGCATGCCACCAGGCCTGGCTAATTTTTGTATTTTTAGTAGAGATGGGATTTTGCCATGTTGGCCAGGCTGGTCTCCAACTCCTGACCTCAGGTGATCCACCCGCCTCAGCCTCTCTAAGTGCTGGGATTACAGGCGTGAGCCACCGTGCCTGGCCACCTCCCCACATTTTAAGAAATCTTGGTTTGGTGGTAAGTTGGGTGAGTTAAATGTGATTTGCATACAGTAAAATGCGCAGGTCTTTGGTGTATGTTCAGTGAACTTTGACAAATGCATACGCCTGTGTAACTGTCAAACTAACCAATATTTATAATCTTTCCACCACCCTAGAAAGTTTTTTCATATCCTTTTTCTTTTTTTTTTTTTCTTTTTTTTTTTTTTGAGACGGAGTCTCGCTCTGTCACCCGGGCTGGAGTGCAGTGGCCGGATCTCAGCTCACTGCAAGCTCCGCCTCCCGGGTTCACGCCATTCTCCTGCCTCAGCCTCCCGAGTAGCTGGGACTACAGGCGCCTGCCACCTCGCCCGGCTAGCTTTTTGTATTTTTTAGTAGAGACGGGGTTTCACCGTGTTAGCCAGGATGGTCTCGATCTCCTGACCTTGTGATCCGCCCGTCTCGGCCTCCCAAAGTGCTGGGATTACAGGCTTGAGCCACCGCGCCCGGCTCATATCCTTTTTCTAGTTAATCCTTCCCTGCCGCCACTTGCAACCACCAGTCTAATTTCTTTTGCCATAAATTAGTTTGCCTGGAGAGGAGTTGCTTCTAACTATATTTTCTTCCCTATCTTTTATCTTTGTCATAAGTCTTTTCTTTTCTTCCAAAGGCCTGGGATTTTGATTTTTTTCGGGACAGGGTCTTGCTCTGCTGCCCAGGCTGGAGTGCAGTGGTGCATTCATAGCTCACTGCAGCCTTGAACTCTTGGGCATAAGGGATCCTCCCACCTCAGCCTCCTGAGTAGCTGGGACTGTAGACACGCACTACCATGTATGGCTAATTTTTTACAAATTTTTGTAGAGATGGGGGTCTCAGTATGTTGCCCAGGCTAGTCTCGAACTCCTAGGCTCAAGTGATCCTCCCTCCTTGGCTAAAGTGCTGGGATTACAGGTATGAGGCAGCATGTCAAAGGCCTGAGCTTTTGAAATACCAAAACCAGGAAACCTACTTTCCATCTTCCTTCTTTCTTTTCCTGGAACAATGAACTTCTGTGCTGTTTGGATGCAGATTAAGGCTACGGAGTGGCACAAAAGTGCAAGAGAAACCAAAAAACATCAGTTACTATTGCTAAAAATGTCACTTAAATGCTATAATGCTAAATACTAAGATGTCACAGTATGAGGCCCTGCACAGTGGCTCATGCCTGTAATCTAGCTCTTTGGGAGACTTACAGTGACCTTTGGGACATGCAGTGAGCCATGATTGCACCACTGCACTCCAGTCTAGTTGACAGAGTGAGACTTTGTCTCAAAAAAAAAAAAAAAAAAATTAGGCCAGGTGTGGTGGCTCATGCTTATAATTCCAGCACTTTGGGAGGCTGAGGCAGGTGGATCAACTGAGGGCAGGAGTTTGAGATCAGCCTGGCCAACATGGCGAAACCCCATCTCTACTAAAAAATACAACAATTAGCCGGGCCTGGTGGCAGGTACCTATAATCTCAGCTACTCGGGAGGCTGAGGCAGGAGAATCTCTTGAACCCAGGAGGCAGAGGCTGCAGTGAGCTGAGATCGCACCACTGCACTCCACCCTGGGTGACAGCAAGACTCCGTCTCAAAAAAAAAAAAAAAAATCCTCACACCACCACCAGGAGATAGCTACTGTTAACCCATTTTACAGGTGAGGAAACTGAGGCACAGAGCAGTTCACAGGTTGCATGAGAAAAAGTAGCACGATTATTCCCACCACACACACTACAGTAGGAGGAAGACATCGATCCTGTTCTGCGTACCATGGGGATATGGACGGGTTGTGGGAGGTGACGTTCCCAAGCCCTAAATGTGTGGGACAGGGTAGAGGGCAGGTCCTCACCCTGAGGGTCATGCAGAGGAATGGCTGTCTGAATGGAGTTTGTATTTGCAGAATTTTGTGGCCAAGGCTCACGGCTCTCCACGGGTGCACTGGCTGGGGCTGAATGACAGGGGCCAAGAAGGGGACTGGAGGTGGCTGGATGGGTCTCCTGTGACGTTAAGGCAAGTGCTCGGGTTTCGTGGGGTCTCTCTGCTTCCTCTGTGGGCCCTGACCATGGGGAGGGGAGAAGGTGATGGAGTACATGGTTGAAGGAGTCAGGAGCTGTTTCTTTTCTTTTTCTTTTCTTTGAGATGGAGGGAGTCTTGCTCTGTCACCCAGGCTGGAGTGCAGTGGCATGGTCTCGGCTCACTACAAGCTCCACCTCCCGGGTTCAAGGAATTCTCTGCCTCAGACTCCCGAGTAGCTGGGATTACAGCTGCCCGCCACCACACTCAGCTAATTTTTGTAGTTTTAGTAGAGATGGGGTTTCACCATATTGGTCAGGCTGGTCTCGATCTCCTAACCTCAAGCGATCCACCCGCCTCGGCCTCCCAAAGCGCTGGGATTACAGGTGTGAACCACTGCACCTGGTGGAACATTGGCTGCTAAAGGTTCACAGGAGTGCCATTTCTGGAAAGCTGTTCTCAGCTGAATGGCAGCCTGCTCACCTAAGATGTTACCCAACTCCACTGGGGTCAGCTCACAACCAGTGACAGCCTAAGAGAAGCCTGGACCCCTTGTGACAAATTGGGATGACCCTGGTGCTGTTCACATCCCAGTGGTCTCCGCTGGGGTCGGGCTGAGGCTAGAGTCATCTGAGTCCACGCTCCTGCTCAATTCCTTCCCCATTCCGTCTGGCTTCCCTCACCTCTCTCCTAAGAACATCCTTTAATAAATCCTACACGCTCGAGTTCCTGAATCAGGCCCTGCTTTAAGCAAGACCCTACATGATCTAAACAATTCTTAGAAGGTTGGGAAGGTTGGGTTGGGAGGTTGTAAAAGAAATAGTCTTTGGAAGACAAGACAGAAACTGACCAGATTCAGAAATTGATCACAGGTGTAAACCTCCGCGCGCTGCTTAACACGGGTTTTGACAAATACGTAGTGCCGGGTATTCATCGTTACGGTATCATACAGAAGAGTTTCACCACCCCTAAAGATCCCCGTCCCTCTGCCCCCTTTTTCCTCCATCCAGCTTCTGGGAGCCAGAGGAACCCAATAACATCCACAATGAGGACTGTGCTGCCATGAACAAAGATGGCACCTGGAATGATCTGTCTTGCTACAAAACTACGTATTGGATTTGCGAGCGGAAATGTTCCTGTTGAAGCCCAGACCGAGGCTGGGGGGGTCCATATTCGAGCGTCCCTCACTCTTTGAGATGAGAATCTCCTGCCCTTTCGTGGACGGCCTTGCCTCTTCATGAGTGGACACAGATGTGCCCCACGCAGGATTGGCACCCTGGATGCAGCAAATTCCCAGGGATGCAAGTCAGGCTGCCTCTAGAGTGAAGACTTGGGCTTGTCCTAGTAGATGGTGAGCTGGGAGGACGCTCAGAGCTTGGTGGTGGGAGGTCTCCCAGTTCTGGGGTTGAACGGATCTTCACTAAATTCCTGATCATGACTCTTGGGAAGTGATACTAGCCCTGAAGACCCTGGGGCTGGTATTGAACCTGGGATGAAATATCCTGGCGCCTCTGAACCACAAAGAGCTGGGACTGGGCTCCTTTTTCTGCAGCCTCAAACTTCTGGGCTCAGGCCATCCTCCCATCTCAGCCTCCTGAATAGCTGGGACTATACATGTGCACCACCATGCGTGGCCAATTTTTTGTAGTGTTTAAAGAGAGGGAGTCTCACTATGTTGCCCAGGCCAGTCTCAAACTCCTGGCCTCAATTGATCCTCCTACTTGGGCCTCCCAAATTGTTAGAATTACAGGTGTGAGCCACTGTGCCTGGCTCAAAATTATTATTATTATTATAGAGATGAGGTCTCACTCTGTTGCCCAGGCTGGTCTCAAACTCCTGGGATCAAGCAATCCTTCTGCCTTGGCCTCCCAGAGTGCTGGGATTACAGGCATGTGTCACCACACCTGGCCGATATTTTTATTTTTATTTTTACTTTCCCCATCTTTTCCTTTTTTTTTTTTTTTTTAAATGAAAGCTTTGAAAGTGGTGACAGCAAAATTTCCCTTAGAACTAGACCTCTAGATCTGCCTTGCACAGAAATACATTAAATGGACTGGTCTCATGTAGTCCCCGCCATCTTTGCAAATTACAAACCTAAAAATTACAGAACATCAGCAGAGAAGGCAGGAGAGCTTCTATACTTACCCCATGTTGTCCTCTGCAGACACTGCTTCCTTCCTGGTCTCAAACAGCACAAATAACCCAGAAACTATCAAAAGTATTTTGGACCAGCAGCTTTCTCAATGTCTTGGGTAAGGTTTGCACAAGCTAAGTGGCAGAATCAGACCTTTGCCAGAAGACTTGGCCCATGGAAATTCTATCCTTTTTTTTTTTTTTGGAGACAGGGTCTCATTCTGCCACCCAGGCTGGAATGCAGTGGCACAATCATAGCTCACTGCATCCTCTGCCTCCTGGGCTCGAGTGATCCTCCCGCCTCAGCCTCCCAAGTAGCTGGGACTACTGGCATTCACCTTCATACCTGGCTGGTCCATGGAACTTCTAGAAAGGCATACCAGCTGAAAAGCAAGACCCCTACATCGTGTGGCCAGGCAGGCCATAACCTGGTCATATCCAAACAGGACAACGCTGGACATATCCGCCAACATGTGCCCTTGAGCTGTCTGTGGGTTGTAACATCTTTGATGATATAATTCACTTTATTTGCCGGGCACAGTGGCTCACGCCTGTAATTCCAGCACTTTGGGAGACTGAGGTGGGCAGATCACCTGAGGTCAGGAGTTCGAGACCAGCCTGGCCAACATGGTAAAACCCTGTCTCTACTAAAAATACAAAAAAATTAGCTGGGCGTCGTGGCATGTGCCTGTAATCCCAGCTACTCAGGAGGCTAAGGCACGAGAATTGCTTGAACCCAGGAGGCGGAGGTTGCAGTGAGCCGAGATCGCGCCACTGCACTCCAGCCTGGGTGACACAGCAAGACTCCATCTCACAAAAATAAATAAATAAATAAATAAATAAATAAATAAATGAATAAATAAAAATAAAAATTCACTTTACTTCTGTGTGGACTTTCTTGGGCTATTAGCTCTTGCAATGTTAGTGCTTCTCAAAATGCCACTTTGTTGGGTGTTCCTTGTCTACTGTGTGTTAGTTTGCTGGGGATGCCATAACAAAGGACCATAGACTGGGTGGCTTCAGCAACAGAATGCATTTTCTCACAGTTCTGGAGGCTGGATGTCCAAGATCAAGGTGTTGGCAGGGTTAGTTTCTTCTGAGGCCTCCTGTCTTGGCTTGTAGATCATCCTCTTCTCTCTGTGTCTTCACCTGGTTCTCCCTCTGTGTCTGGGTCCTAATCTCCTCCTCCTCTTCTTTTTTTTTTTTGAGACAGGGTCTCGCTCTGTCACTCAGGCTGGAATGCAGTGGCGTGATCTCAGCTCACTGCAACTTCTACCTCCCAGGCTTAAGCATCCTCCCGCCTCAGCCTCCCGAGTAGCTGGGATTACAGGTGTGCACCACTGTGCCTGCCTAATTTTTGTATTTTTTGTAGCAACGGGGTTTTACCATGTTGCCCAGACTGGTTTTGAACTCCTGGGCTCAAGCGATCTGCTCACTTTGTCCCCGCAAAGTGCTGGGATTACAGGCATGAGCCACTGTGCTGGGCCTACAATGACCTCTTTAAAGACCCTGTCTCCAAATATAGCAATATTATGAGGTCCTGGGAATTAGAATTTCAACATATGCATTTGGGAAGGGTGGCACAATTTTGCCTATAACATTCACAAACTGTCAGAGTGACCCCCGCCTGACCCTCCTGCCCTGGCCATGTGACAACCAAAAAATATCAATTAGAGGGCTGGTACTACCCCCAGCTAGGCATAACTCAACATAATATTCCCTTTGAACAATCCTTGAATTGCATCCAAGGGTGGGTAGACATTCTCCAAACCAACCAATTTGTCATTATTGTTTTTTGAGACAGAGTCTTGCTCTGTCGCCCAGGTTGGAGTGCAGCGGCGCGATCTCGGCTCACTGCAACGTCTGCTTTCCAGGTTCAAGCAGTTCTCCTGCCTCAGCCTCCTGAAGAGCTGGGATTACAGGCGTTTGCCACCACGTCTGGTTAATTTTTGTATTTTTAGTAGAGACAGGGCTTTGCCGTATTGGCCAGGCTGGTCTCGAACTCCTGACGTCAAGTGATCCGCCCACCTCAGCCCCCTAAAGTGCTAGGATTACAGGTGTGAGCCACCATGCCTGGCCTTATTTTATTTTTTGAGACAAGATCTCACTCTGTCAGTGCAGTGTTGTAATCATAGCTCACTGCAGCCTCAAACACCTGGGCTCAAGCGATCCTCCCTCCTCAGACTCCTGTATAACTAGAACCACACCCAGATAATTTTATTTTATTTATTTTTTGTATAGACAGGGGTCTTGCTTTGTTGCCTAGACTGGGCTTAAACTCCTGGTCTCGAACAATCCTCCTCCTTCAGCCTCCCAAAGTGCAAAGATTGCGATCAATTTATTGACCAACAAGCACCCTTAATTAATAGCAGAGTCTTTCCTGTTTTGTCTGAGAACAAGTGCTTATAGCAAGGAGACTGTGAGGAGAGGAGGTGGTGGGGGAGGTCAGAGCTGACTTCACTTCCTGTTTCTTTGATTTGTTCTTTTATTTTGTTATTAAATTTTTTGTTTTTGTTTTTGTTTTTTGAGATGAAGTCTCACTCTGTCACCTAGGCTGGAATACAGTGGCAAGATCTCGGCTCACCGCAACCTCCTTCTCCGGGGTTTAAGCGATTGTCGTGCCTTAGCCTCCTGAGTAGCTGGGATTACAAGCACGCACCACCACATCCGGCTAATTTTTGTATTATTAGTAAGACAGGGTTTTGCCACATTGGCCAGGCTGGTCGTGAACTCCTGACCTCAAGTGATCCGCCCTCCCTGGCCTCTCAAAGTGCTGGAATTACAGGTGTGAGCCACTGCACCCGGCTTCCTTATTTATTTTTAAGAGATGGGTTCTCAAGATGTTGCCCAGGCTGGAGTGCAGTGGCAATTCATAGGCAGGACCCCACTACTAAGTTTTGATCCTCTCTGTCCTCTCTTCTCACCTCCGCCCACCTCTGCACCTGCCCCGTACTGTCTGCAGCCTGCTGAGTGGGTGGGTGTCTCGCTGTAAACCCTCCACCCAGGGGACTGTTGTTCCAAGCAACTTTATCTGGGGTCTGGGGAAGTTCCCATATATCAGAAGAGGGAAGTTCAGTGTTTTCTGATACGCGTATTGAGAAATGGGGAAGCGGGGTCTGTGGTCACATCTCTAGGAGGCCCCTGGTGGAGCTGGTCCCAACCTATCTTCCTTCCACATCTCTCATGATTATCTAATTGCAGAGAGGTAAACATGAAAGAGGTCACTTTTTACCACTTTAGGTCCAGGGGAGCAACAGTTGGATAAAAATGATAACCATGGTTTATCAAACATATATTGGGTAGTAGATACATGCAGTGGCTCTTATTGAATCTTCACCATAACCTTGTGAGGTTGGAATATTTACCAACCCCTGCCAATCTTTTTATTTTATTTATTTTGTTTTTTATTTTTAGACAGAGTCTCACTCTGTCACCCCGGCTGGAGTGCAGTGGTGTGATCTCGGCTCACCGAAACCTCTAGCTCCTGGGTTCAAGCGATTCTTCTGCCTCTGCCTCCCAAGTAGTTGGGATTACAGGTGCACCCTGAAGCCCGGTAAATTTTTGTATTTTTAGTAGACATGGGGTTTTGCCATGTTGGCCAGGCTGATCTTGAACCCCTGACTTCAAGTGATCTGTCTACCTTAGCCTCCCAAAATGCTGGGATTACAGGCATAAGCCACTGTGCCCAGTCCCCATTTTTTTTTTTTTTTTTTAAAGACAGAGTCTCACTCTGTCACCCAGGCTGGAGTGCAGTGGTGCAATTATAGCTTGTTGTGGCCTCAACCTCCCGGGCTCAAGTGATCCCCCCACCTCAGCCTCCCAAGTAGCTGTGGCTACAGGTGTGTGCCACCACATTTGGCTAACCAATCCCATTTTATACCTGGGCAAACTGAGGCCTCGGGGGGTCTCATGGCTTGTTCATTGTCATTTAGTGGGTAAGTGGCACAACTGGGATTCAGATTCCATCTGTGCCTCCCACTGTTGATCTCTTTCTACAGCTGCCTTCTTTTTTTTTTTTTTTTTTTTTTTTTTTTTTTTTTTTGAGATAGAGTCTTGCTCCGTTGCCCAGGCTGGAGTGAGTGTGCAGTGGTGCAATGGTACAATCTTGGCTCACTGTAACCTCCATCTCCCTCCCCAGCTCCCTCGTTCCTCAGGAGAGACGACTCTGAGATGCATGTTCCACATTATCTCCTGAAAGTCCCCGCTGGGGTAAAGCTCCACCTGCCCAGAGCCTGCTCAACTAACACGTTTTTGGTTAATTAAAAAAAAGTTTTTTTAGAGAGACAGCGTCTCTGGCCAGGTGTGGTGGGCCACGCTTGTAATCCCAGCACTTTGGGTGGCCGAAGCGGGTGGATCACTTGAGGCCAGGAGTTCGAGACCAGCCTGGGCAATATGTCAAAACCCCATTTCTACTGAAAAATACAAAAATTAGCCAGGCGTGGTGATGTGTGCCTATAATCGCAGCTACTCAGGAGGCTGAGGCAGGAGATTTGCTTGAACCCAGGAGGCGAAGGTTGCAGTGAGCTGGGATTATGCCAGTGCACTCCAGCCTGGACAACAGAGCGAGATTCTGCTAAAAAAAAAAAAAAATTACAGAGACAGGTTCTCACAGTGTTGCCCAGGCTAGAGTGCAGTGGTGCAATTACAGCTCACTGCAACCTTGAACTCCTGGGCTCAAGCGATCCTCCTGCTTTCGCCTCCCGAGTATCTGGGACTACAGATGTGTGCCATTGCGCCCATCAATAACACATCTTTTAGCATATCTTGTTCTTTCTCTGCCTCACTTCTTCTTCTTTTTTTTTTTTTTTTAATGGAGTCTTGCTGTGTCGCCCACTGTAACCTCCGCCTCCAGGGTTCAAGTGATTCTTCTGCCTCAGCCTCCCGAGTAGCTGGGACTACAGGCCTATGCCACCATGCCCTGCTAATTTTTGTATTTTTAGTAGAGACGATGTGTCACCCTATTGGCCAGGTTGGTCTCGAACTCCTGACCTCACGATCTTCCCATCTCGGCCTCCCAAAGTTCTAGGATTACAGGTGTGAGCTACCGCGCCCAGCCCTGCCTCATTTCTTCACACCCCTATTGGTGTTTCCTGGGATCATCTCCAAAATAATCTACCTGCATGCACTAAACTCCTTGTCTCAGAGTCTGCTTTTGGCAGAACACAAACGATGACGCTATGGGATGAGTGTCATCATCAAAGATGAGTTTGCGAAATGGTTCTGGTTTGCCTGGAACTGAGGGACTCCTGGATTGTGGGACTTTTGGTACTAAACCTGGGGGAAAGTCCTGGGAAAACCAGAATGACTTGACTGTCCTTATAGGAGGACAGTGTGGCATGAGGGAAGCCAAGAGAAGGGAACGCTTCAAGAAGAAAAAAAAATGATCAACGGAGTCAGATGTTGACCCAATGGTCAAGTTTGGTGAGACTGAGAAACAACCAGTGGACTTTGCACTGAGGAAGCATTTGGAACGTTGATTCATCCTTTGGTGTGTTGGAAGCAGAAGTTAAATTGCAGTGGTTGAACAGTGAGGAGGTTGGAGGAAGTGAAGGCCACACAGTGGAAACAACTTCTTTTTTCTAGAATTTTTTTTTTTTTTTTTTTTTGAGATGGAGTTTCGCTTTTGTTGCCCAGTCTGGAGTGCAATGGCGTGATCTCGGCTCACCGCAACCTCCACCTCCCGGGATCAAGTGATTCTCCTGCCTCAGCCTCCCGAGTAGCTGGGATTACAGGCATGAGCCACCAAGCCTGGCTAATTTTGTATTTTTAGCAGAGAGGGGTTTTCTCCATGTTGGTCAGTCTGGTCTTGAACTTCTGACCTCAGGTGATCCACCCGGCTTGGCCTCCCAAAGTGCTGGGATTATAGGCGTGAGCCACCACACTCGGCCTTTTTTTCTAGAATTTTGGCTGTGAAGAGGAGGAGAGATAGAGTGGCTATTGTAGCAGGAAAGCAGATTAAGGGAGACTTTTTGGATAGAAGGGGCCTGAACATGTGTCCTCTCTTTTCTTTCCTTCTTTCCTTCTTTCCTTCTCCCCTCCCCTCCCCTCCCCTCCCCTCCCCTCCCCTCCCCTCCCTTCCCCTCCCCTTCCCTTTCTTAGAGTCTTTCCCTCTGTTGCCCAGGCTGGAGTGCAGTGGTGCGATCTTGAATCACTGCAACCTCTGCTTCCCAGGTTCAAGTGATTCTCCTGCCTCAGCCTCCCAAGTAGCTGGGATTACAGGCACCCACCACCATGCCTGGCTAATATATGCAGTTTTAGTAGAGACGGGGTTTCACCACGTTGGCTAGGCTGGTCTCAAACTCCTGACCTCAGGTGATCCACTTGCCTTGGCCTCCCAAAATGTTAGGATTACAGGTGTGAGCCACCGTGCCTGGCCGTGTCTTCTCTTTTCTTTCAAAATCCCTATTATTCTCATATTAAACACCCCAGTCTTCCTTTTATTCTTCCAAGATTTTAATCTTTTGGCCTTTTTTCCCTAGTGCTTTGAGCTGTTTCTCCCATGTGGTCTTCAAAGACTCAAATTTGGCTTTTGAGAGTGATGACTTAAAAAAAAAATATCACCCAGCATCAATAGCAGACAGGTGCTAAAGAAAAATAAAAATCATCCAGCAAAATTTCTTCTTAAATGTATTCCTTTTTTATTAAGTTCCATAGAACTAGAACTTTTGGGTATGCACTTAATCTTCTTACATTCTTTAATTTTTTTTTACTTTTTGCAAAATAAACTTTTATTTGGAGGGACAGCATAATTTAGAGTCCAGGCTCTTTTACACTTTAAATATTTATTCATTTATTTGTTTTATATAGACAAAAAATGTATATATTTATCATGTACAACAGGATGTTCTGAAATATGTCTACATTGTGGAATTACTAAGTCAAGCTAATCAATATATGATTACCTCATATAACAATGTATATATATATTTTTTTTTGGTGGTGAGAACGCTTAAAATCTCTCATCAGGTGCGATGGCTTATGTCTGTAATCCCAGCACCTTGGGAGGCCCTGGCAAGTGGATCACTGCTTGAGGTCAGGAGTTTGAGATTAGCTTGGCCAACATGGTGAAACCCTGTCTCCACTAAAAATACAAAAATTAGCTGGGCATGGGGGCATGTGTCTGTAGGCCCAGCTATCAGGAGGCTAAGGCCGGAGAATCACTTGAACCCAGGAGGCGGAGGTTGCAGTGAGCCTAGATCTCATCACTGCACTCCAGCCTGGGCGACAGAGTGAGACTCAGTCTCAAAAAAAAAGAAGTTAGCCTGGGTCGGGCACGGTGGCTCACGCCTGTAATCCCAGCACTTTGGGAGGCCAAGTCAGGTGGATCACCTGAAATTGGGAGTTCGAGATGAGCCTGACCAACATGGAGAAACCCTGTCTCTACTAAAAATACAAAATTAGCCGGGCATGGTGGTGCATGCCTGTAATGCCAGCTACTTGGGAGGCTGAGGCAGGAGAATCGCTTGAACCCAGGAGGTGGAGGTTGCACTTGCACCATTGCGCTCCATCCTGGGCAACAAGAGCGAAACTCTTATCTCAAAAAAAAAAAAAAAGTAAGTTAGCCTGTTTCTAGCAAGGAAGTAAAGCCAGTAGGAAGCTAATGGTTTGAGGGAATGAGTGAGTTTAAAGAGCAAGTTTAGGCCAGGCGTGGTGGCTCATACCTGTAATCCCAGCACTTTGGGAGGCCAAGGTGGGAGGATCATGAGGTCAGGAGATCGAGACCATTCTGGCTAACACAGTGAAACCCTGTCTCTACCAAATATACAAAAAATTAGCCGGGCGTGGTGGTGGGTTCCTGTAGTCCCAGCTACTTGGGAGGCTGAGGCAGGAGAATGCTGTGTACCCAGGAGGCACAGCTTGCAGTGAGCCAAGATCGTGCCACTGCACTCCAGCCTGGGTGACAAAGCAAGACTCCATCTCAAAAAAAAAAAAAAAAAAAAAGAAAAAAGAAGAGCAAGTTTATGGCTGGTTGCAGTGGCTTATGCCTGTAATCCCAGCAGTTCGGGAAGCTGAGGTGGGAGAATCATTTGAGCTCTGGAATTTGAGGCTGCAGTGAGCTATGATCATACCACTACACTCCAGTTGGGTGACAGAGTGAAACCCTGTCTTAAAAAAAAAGGGGGCAAGTTTAGGATGAGTGGGACTAAGAACTTGAGGTAAAGGACCTCTTCATTTACAAAAAGTCAAGGAAATATTTGCAGTGGTCATGTTTTGGGTTTCCAGGGATAAGCATTGACAGAATACAGCATAGTGAAGAGAAATGCAATTTACCACACATTTTTTGAGAGCCTATTATGCAGAACAAACACTTCGGGAAGTGAAGGTTGATTACTTCCTCTCCAAGGATGATATGTCTAATGAAGTCCCTTGTCCTTAGCTTCATTCTTCATAATGCCAAAAAGATCCATGGGTATGATATTCCATACGGAGTTGAATGTTCTAGTTCTATTATTTTCTCTTCACTTGTCCTGGAAAAACATCCCCCTATAAAAGAGGTTTAGATTAAAGGTGGATGTAAGGGTAAAATAAAGCAAACAAACAAAAATCAACAACATGGAGAGAGAGCAGGAGTGATTTAAACCCAGCTTGAACCAGCAGGCAAGGATGGCATGATCTCCTAGCATTTAAAAATCCTAGGGCAGATGTGGTCTTCTTTGGCTTAGAGTGGGAAGACTTATCAAAAATTCAGCAGGAAGAATTATTCTTTTTGATAAATTTTCAGACATAATATTCCACTCTGGAATTTCAGTCCCCTGGATGTTTTTTGTCTATGAAGAAAGGTTAGAGTCTTGTTGGCTTTGTTCCTCTTTGAATACCCGTTATCTAACACAGTGCCTGACACACTGTAGAAGTCAACAAATATTCTCTTTGCACTCCACAACTAACAGCTTGGTTTAGCAGCCCCAAGATCCACAGAGGAACCAACATCTCCTGAAGAAGCCTATGAGGTTAGTGGTTCCTAGCCTAGTTATAAGAGCTGTGTGCAAGAAGTTCAAAGTTATGTCTTCCTTCCTGGTATTTATGGTTCATTCACAGATGCAATTTACAAGTCAAGCATGATTTTTCCCATAGGGAACATTGCCCAGCAACCTAACTGATCTTCCAACTTTATCAAGTTTCTTGGGAGCAGAGTTAGAAAGTTAACCCAAGGTCAAATTTGTCCATAGAAGAAGAGTTTCATTAGCTTTTTACTCAAACTTTGTGCCTAAAAAATAGAAGCACAGAGATTTTTCTATAGAGATGGGGTCTGACTTTGTTGCCCAGGCAGGTCTCAAGCTCCTGACCTCAAGCAATCCTCCTACCTTGTTCTCTCAAAAGTGCTGGGATTACAGGCATGAGCCACCATGTCTGGCCAAAGCTAATATATTCCTTAAAGAGAGATTCATATATATATGCATACGTGTGTGTGTGTATATATATATATATAATTTTTCTTTTTTTTTTTTTAGACAGGGTTTTGCTCTGTCACCCAGGCTGGAGTGCAGTGGCATGATCTTGGCTCATTGCAACCTCTGCCTCCTGGGCTCAAGCAATCCTCCTGCCTCAGCCTCCTAAATAGCTGAAATTACAGGCATGCACCACCACACCTGGTTAATTCTTTGATGTTTCTGTAGAGACAGGGTCTCACTCTATTACCCAGGTTATATTTGATATTTTCCCCATCCAAAGATACACTCATATTATTCAATTTCCACAATGTTAAGTGATAATAATAAAAACGATTTTCCTTATTCCATTATGGAGAACCAGTATCTAGAATGCTGGCAGCTTTGGGAATTATTTTGGATTATCTGGGAAACCTTTCATAGGTCACAGTCAACAGTCAGCACTTCTACTCTTGTTGAGAATAATTAAGGACAGAGTTTCACTCTTGTTGCCCAGGCTGGAGTGCAATGGTGCGATCTTGGCTCATCATAACCTCTGCCTCCCAGGTTCAAGTGATTCTCTTGCCTCAGTCTCCTGAGTAGCTGGGATTACAGATGCCTGCCACCACGCCCAGTGGCTCACACTTGTAATCTCAGCACTTGAGAGGCCAAGGTGGGTGGATCATTTGAGGTCAGGAGTTCGAGACCAGCCTGGCCAATATGGTGAAACACCATCTGTACTAAAAATACAAAAAAATTAGCTGGGTGTGGTGGTGGGCACCTGTAATCCCAGCTACTGGGGAGGCTGAGGCAGGAGAATCACTTGAACCCAGGAGGTGGAGGTTGCAGTGAGCTGAGATTATACCACTGGACTCCAGCCTGGGCAACAGAATGAGACTCTGTCTTAAAAAAAAAAAAAAAAAAAAAAAGGAAAGGAAGAGACAGGGGTCTCACTATGTTGCCCAGGCTGGTCTCAAACTCCTGGACTCAAGTGATCCTCCTGCCTTGGCCTCCCAAAGTGTTGGGATTATAGGTGTGAGCCACCACACCCAGCTTCTTTTTAAACATCTATTCTGTCATTTATTCAAAAAGCCAAATGTGGAACGAAATGTCACATAGTGCAGGAAGCTCATTCTGTGGTACACTGAGCCTGAGTTAGTGCAATGGAAGAACAGAATACCAGCAACCAGATTCCAGAAATGTCATCTTTCTAACAGGGCCATTTCCTCCCCCAGGAAGGTCCCATGATTCCCTGCACTCATCCTCTGTAATTATGCAGAGCAACTGGGGCAGAATCCGTATCCTGGAGCCTCTTCCATGGCGTACCCTCACTCTGTGGGGCTCACATCCACATCTTTATGTACAGGGGGCATTTGGGGGAAGAAGATCACTCTGCTATGCCTATGCTTGTAAATTTCCCCCAGTGGGAGTCTGTGTTAGATTGCATTGGTTCTTGATACGTTTTACTCATATATCTTTGCACAACAAGAATACATCTGAAAACCAGCCTAAGTGCTGTTAGTGAGTAGAGAGGAGTCACTGAGGAAAAATATAACAAGAATGAGGAACTCAAACCAGGTTATCAGGAAGAGGACTCTTCCTCATACCCTCCAGGAAAGCGAGTTTGTACTCAGACTAGCTCCTCAAAGCTACCCTATGTTTCCCAGGCTGGTGTCAAACTCCTGGGCTCAAGCGATCCTCCCATCTCAGCCTCTCAAGTAGCTAGGACTACAACACCACAACACCCGGCCTCTTTTTTTTTTTTTTTTTTTTGAGATGGAGTTTTGCTCTTGTTGCCCAGGCAGGAGTGCAATGGTGCGATCTTGGCTCACTGCAACCTCTGCCTTCCGGATTCAAGCGATTCTCCTGCTTCAGCCTCCCAAGTAGCTAGGATTATAGGCATGTGCCACCATGCCCAGCTAATTTTGTATTTTTGGTAGAGATGGGGTTTCTCCATGTTAGTCAGGCTGGTCTCGAACTCCCAACCTCAGGTGACCTGCTCACCTCGGCTTCCCAAAGTGTTGGGATTATGGGCGTGAGCCATTGCACCCGGCCCCGGTTTCCTTTTTATTATTGTTATTTTACATTGTGGAAATTTATTTATTTATTCTTTTTCTGAGGCGGAGTCTTGCTCTGTCTCCCAGTCTGGAGTGCAGTGGCATGATCTTGGCTCACTGTAAGCTCCGCCTCCCAGGCTCACGCCATTCTCCTGCCTCAGCCTCCCAAGTAGCTGGGACTACAGGCGCCCGCCACCACGCCTAGCTATTTTTTTGTATTTTTAGTAGAGACGGGGTTTCACTGTGTTAGCTAGGATGGTCTCAATCTCGACCTCGTGATCCACCTGCCTCGACCTCCCAAAGTGCTGGGATTACAGGCGTGAGCCACTGCATCAGGCCTACATTGTGGAAATTGAATAACATGAGCATATCTTTGAAAAGGGAAAATATAGGCCGGGTGCAGTGGCTCATACCTGTAATTCCAGCACTTTGGGAGGCTGAGGTGGTAGGACTGCTTGAGCTGGGAGGTCAAGACCAGCTTGGGCAACATAGGGAAACCCCATCTCTCTCTATATAAAAACAAATTAGCAGGGCATGGTGGTGCACACCTGTGGTCCCAGCTCCTCGGGAAGCTGAGATGGGAGGATTGCTTGAGCCCAGGAGATCGAAACTGCAGTGAGCTATGATTGTGCCACTGTACTCCAGCCTGGGCGACAGAGCAAGACCCTGTCTCTTTAAAAAAAAAAAAAAAAAAAAGGAAAATATAAATTAAAAAACTAGAAGAAGTTCAGCAAACTAATACAGGAACAGAACACCAAACACCACGTGCTCTCACTTATAAGTAGGAGCTGAACAATGAGAACAAATGGACACAGGGAGGGGAACAACACTCACTGGGGCCTGTGGGGAGAGGTTGGAGGGGGAGAACATTAGGGAAAAGAGCTAATACACGCTGTTTTTTTTTTTTTTTTTTTTTTTTTTGGATGGAGTCTCGCTCTGTCACCCAGGCTGGAGTGCAATGGTGCAATCTTGGCTCACTGCAACCTCGGCCTCTCAGGTTCAAGTGATACTCCTGTCTCAGCCTCCCCAGTAGCTGGGACTACAGGTGCATACCACCATGCCCGGCTAATTTTTGTATTTTTAGTAGAGATGGAGTTTCACCATGTTGGTAAAGCTGGTCTTGAATTCCTGACCTCAGGTGATCCACCCACTTCGGCCTCCCAAAATGCTGGGATTACAGGCATGAGCCACCACGCCCAGTTAATGCTGGGCTTATTACCTAGGTCATGGGTTGATAGGTGCAGCAAACCACCACGGCACACGTTTACCTGTGTAACAAACCTGCACATCCCATACATGTAACCTTGGAACTTAAAACAAAAATAAAAACAAAAACAAACAAACAAACAAAAACCCCCAAACTAGAGGAAGTTTGCAGTGTCAAGAGAGGAGTATATAAGACATTAGAACAATTCACATGTTCACTTACCTCACTGGGTTTTGAGTCAGGACCCATCTTGCTGGAAAGTGTGTATGTCTCAGACTCAGATTTTGATTTTACAATCTCTCTAAACCACTTTTGATATTGTTTCTGGACCTGGAACATCAAAGGAAATACCTGGATGGGTTTTGCTAACATTGGTGAAGAGCAGAAAGGTCAGTGAGTCAGGAAGGGGATAGAGATGTATTATTATTTGTTTATTTTCACAAAACATGGTCTATTCGTACAATGGAATATGATTCAATTTTATAAAGGAAGGAGATTCTGACACATATTCTACCACATGGATGAACCTTGAGGACATCAGCCTAAGTAAAATAAACTGATCACGAAAGGCGAATACTGTATGGTTCTACTTATATGAGGTACCTAAAGTAGTCACATCTATGTAGACATAAAGTAGAATAGCGGTTTCCAGGGCCTGGGGGGAAGGAGAGTGGGGAGTTAGTGTTTAATGGGGATGGAATTTCAGTTTGGGAAGATGAATAAAGTTCCGGAGATGGATGTTGGTGATGGTTGCACAAGATCGCGAATGTGATGCTACTAGTGGTACGCTTAAAAATGATTTAAAAGGTAAATTTTATATTATATATATTTTACTACAATACAAATTTTCCATTACAGCATATATAATTGTTGTAGAAAATTTATGACCGGGTATGGTGGCTCACACCTGTAATCCCAGCACTTTGGGAGGCCAAGGCGGGCGGATCACCTGAGGTCGGGAGTTCAAGACCAGCCTGACCAATATAGCAAAACCCCATCTCTACTAAAAATACAAAAATTAGCCAGACATGGCGCATGACTGTAACCCCAGCTATTCCAGAGGCTGAGGCAGGAGAATTGCTTGAACCTGGGAGGCGGAGGTTGCAGTGAGCTGAGATCGCAGCACTGCACTCCAGCCTAGGAGACAGAGTGACACTTTGTCTAAAAAAAAAAAAAAAAAGAAAGAAAAAGGGCCGGGCGCGGTGGCTCAAGCCTGTAATCCCAGCACTTTGGGAGGCCGAGACGGGAGGATCACGAGGTCGGGAGATCGAGACCATCCTGGCGAACACGGTGAAACCCCGTCTCTACTAAAAAAATACAAAAAACTAGCCGGGCGAGGTGGAGGGCGCCTGTAGTCCCAGCTACTCGGGAGGCTGAGGCAGGAGAATGGCGGGAACCCGGGAGGTGGAGCTTGCAGTGAGCTGAGATCCGGCCACTGCACTCCAGCCTGGGAGACAGAGCGAGACTCCGTCTCAAAAAAAAAAAAAAAAAAAAAAAAAAAAAGAAAGAAAAAGAAAAGAAAAAAATAGAAAATTTATAAGATATGCATATGCAAAAGAAAGAAAATAGAAGTTACATATAATTCCTCAATCTAGTGAAAATCACCAATAATATTTTGGTAGTACCCTTCAATGTGTCTTGGTTTTGGGCACCTCAGAAGCAGACCCTGCAACAAGGGTTGAAGTGTAAGGAGTTTATTTGAGGGGTGATCCCAAGAAGCACCAGTAGGGCAATGAGGAAGCAGCACAGGGAAGAGAAGGCAGCTGGTAAAGAATGCATAATTAAGGATATTTCCATTGTGGAAATCTGGGGCTCAGTCCCATTCAGGAGCTCTGGGGTGCAGCATGGAACTACCTTAGAGTCAACTTGCCTGAAGGAGGTGGGAGCTGGGGTATTTATCCACCAGTTCCCATCAGTCATGGGTTGATGGCCACTCTCAAGGGCCATTACTCTTTGGCATCACCAGTTTGCCCTGTGCATGGGCCAGGCATGTCCTGTGGGCAGTATGAAGCCTTCAGGCACAGTTATATGTGTTCGCAACAAGTAACTCCAAGCATGTAGAGACAGAAGCCAAAGGGATATGAGAGGGCCATGGATTTTGGGAGGCCGAGACGGGTGGATCACGAGGTCAGCAGATCGAGACCATCCTGGCTAACACGGTGAAACCCCGTCTCTACTAAAAATAAATACAAAAAACTAGCCGGGCGAGGTGGCGGGCGCCTGTAGTCCCAGTTACTTGGGAGGCTGAGGCAGGAGAATGGCGTAAACCCGGGAGGCGGAGCTTGCAGTGAGCCGAGAGCCGGCCACTGCACTCCAGCCTGGGTGACACAGCGAGACTCCGTCTCAAAAAAAAAAAAAAAAAAGAGAGGGCCATGGACAGCATCTGCCATATCATGATACCCCGACATTGACACTATTGACGTCTTGGGTTGGATCATGTTTTGCTGGAGAAGGCTATCCTGTGTGCATTGTTTAGGATATTTAGCAGCATCCCTGGCCTCTACCCACTAGATGCCAGTAGCAAACCCCACTCCAGTTATGACAAACATTTCCCCAGACATTGCTAACTGTCCCGTGGTAGGAACACAATTGCTACTGGTAAGAA
This sequence comes from Macaca nemestrina, assembly GCF_043159975.1. Taxonomy (NCBI): domain Eukaryota; kingdom Metazoa; phylum Chordata; class Mammalia; order Primates; family Cercopithecidae; genus Macaca; species Macaca nemestrina. Next base: position 13,948,428 of record NC_092144.1, read on the forward strand.
CTATTCTGATATGCCATAAACACTCATACCTACACATAAATAAATACATAACAATAACACAAGCAATGAATGCTTATACTCGTTATGTAAACAAAATGAAACCCTCTGGAGTAATTTCTTTTTTTTTTTTTTTTTGAGACGGAGTCTTGCTCTGTTGCTAAGGCTGGAGTGCAATGGCATGATCTCAGCTCACTGCAAACTCTACCTCCCAGGTTCAAGTGGTTCTCTAGCCTCAGCCTCCTGAGTAGCTGGGATTACAGGCATGTGCAACCACACCTGGCTAATTTTTGTATTGTTTAGTAGAAATGGGGTCTCACCATGTTGGCCAGGCTGGTCTTGAACTCCTGACTTCAGATGATTCACCTGCCTCGGCCTCCCAAAGTGTGGGATTACAGGCTTGAGCCACCACGCCTGGCTGGGTTCCATTTTGGAGACAGCATGCAGTCTAGATTATCCCTGAGCACCCCTTAGTAAGGGACATTCTTAGAAGACACACAACACTGTTCAGTTGCAGACAAAGTGTTTTGAATTTAGTAGCCATATGAAATAAAACTATATATATCTTTAAAAAACTGAATGCTAGGCCAGGCGCGATGGCTCACGCCTGTAATCCCAGCACTTTGGGAGGCTGAGGCGGGCGGATCATGAGGACAGGAGATCGAGACCATCCTGACCAACATGGAAAACCCTGTCTCTACTAAAAATACAAAATTAGTTGGGTGTGGAGGCGTGCACCTGTAATCCCAGCTACTCGGGAGGCTGAGGCAGGAGAATCGCTTGAATCCGGGACATGGAGGTTGCAGTGAGCCGAGGTTGTGCCATTGCACTCTAGCCTGGGCAGCAAGAGCAAAACTCTGTCTCAAAACAAAAAACAAAACAACACAAAAACAAGTAACAAACAAAAACTGGATGCTATGATATGCCTCAAAAACTGAGATAAACTGAGGGAAGAGTACACATAAGTGTTTTTCGTATGCTCATGTGAAACCCTGTCTCTACTAAAAATACAAAAAAAAAAAAAAAAAAAAAATTAGCCAGGCGTGGTGACATGTGTCTGTAGTCCCAGTTACTCAGGAGGCTGAGGCAGAAGAATCGCTTGAACCTGGGAGGCGGAGGTTTCAGTGAGCCAAGATTGAGCTACTGTACTTCAGCCTGGGTGACAGAGCGAGACTCTGTCTCAGAAAAAAAAAAAAAAAAAGGGTGATGATGATGATGATGAAGAAACAAATGCTCTGCCAGTGGTGCCTTCGAACCAAGTGGAGATGAGTTCTGCCTCCCTTTTCAGCCTCCTGAAGTGTTGGGATTATAGGCATGAGTCACTGTGCCTGGCCCCAGTTTCTCTTTAACAAGGCAGTTAACCTGCAGTACAGTGAAGTTCAAGACCTCATCGTGCCCACTGCTGTTCCATGGTTTGAGATGCGAGTTGCAAAAACTGCAATAGCAGACTGGGATGGATCTATGAGTTTGCCCCTGAAGACAGCCAGTGTTACAAGGAAGGCTGTGTGATTCTGGAATGTGACCTAGTTCGGGACAGTGAGGGCTCTGAGAGGCATGTATCATCTGATATGTGTTGAAGAAAAAGAGATAAATCAGCCCAGCATGGTGGCTTATGCCTGTAATCCCGGCACCATATACTTGGTATTGACTGGAAGCTTTTCCTTTTTCTCTTTTTTTTTTGAGACGGAGTCTTGCTCTGTTGCCCAGGCTGGAGTGCAGTGGTGCAACCTCTGCCTCCTGGGTTCAAGTGATTATCCTGCCTAGCCTCCCGAGTAGCTGGGATTACAGGCACCGCCATCATGCCTGGGTAATTTTTTTGTAGTTTTTAGTAGAGATGGGAGTTTCACCATGTTCATCAGGCTGGTCTGGAACTCCTGACCTCAAGTGATCTGCCCATGTCAGCCTCCCAAAGTGCTGGGATTACAGGCATGAGCCACTGCACCCTGCTGATTGGAAACTTTTTCTGAAATAAGGCAGAACTGCTTGGGTGTCTTTTTCCATGTAACTTAAGACAGTAATGTAAATAAAATAATAGTTGGAAAAAAAAAAGAATTCAGGTGAAGCGGTGTGTTAGCTGCATTGTTGATCTCCATGATTCACTCCTTTCTAGTTGTATTACAGTCTGTCTTAGTCTCTTGGTGGGTTGAGTGTTCTTTTCCCATTAACTTTGGGCTTGACCGTGTGACTTGCTTTGGGTAATGGGATATTAGTGGAGGCGATGTAAGAAGAATCACAGGCTTGAGTGACCTTGCCCAGTAGGGTCTGCCTCTTTGTGATTTCACCATTGTTAGGAGAAGAATATTCGCTGGGGAGTTGCTCCCACTTCTGCTTAAGCCTCAGGATGAGTCACAAGGAGCAGGCCTAAACCTGATCTGCGTCCTGGAGCAAAGGCAAGCTGAGCTCAGCTAAGATCATGTGAACCCCAACAGACCCATCGACCCATGAATAAAAAAAGCAAATATTTGTGTTTAAACCAATGGGATTTTTGAGGTTGCTTGTTACACAGCATTAGCTGACTATTACAAGTGGGAAAATTGAGAAAAAGGCATTTTTTTTTGACATAGCAATTATTTATATTCTGAAATGTGTTAATAAATGATGTATCTTAACAACTAGTAGCATTTTTAAAGTAGAGAAAATAGAGAGTGTTTATAGGTGGATTATAATCTCATATGGAACATTTAGAGAATGTTGACTTAAATCCCCATTAAACTCCATTTCCAAAATTTTCTTAAGTTTAAAGTAACAAAGAAAGGGGTCAGTGTTTACCTGTTGGCTGAGAAGGCAGTAGACCAAGAAGATGAAGAAGCCCTGGAGGCTATTGATGATGGTGAAGAGGTAGGCCATGACCTGGGCAGCTGGACCCACCTGTAGGAAGCCCAGACACCATGTGCAACCCAGGATAAAGAGCTGAGCTGTTGCTTTGAAAGCCAGCATCCTGGGAGGAGGAAGTCAGAGATTAGGATGTTGAAAAACTAATAAAGAGCATGAACACTCCTCTAGTTAGCTGTTAATAGTGAGAACTCTGGCGTTAGACTACCTGGGTTTAAATGGAAGCCAGCACTGGCTACTTGTGTGATCTTGGGAAAGCTGCTTTACCTTCTTGCAACTCAGTTCCCTCATCTTATTTTTATTTTATTTTATTTTATTTTTGAGATGAAGTCTTGCTCTGTTGCACAGGCTGGAGCACAATGACATGATCTCGACTCACTGCAACCTCTGTCTCCAGGGTTCAAGCGATTCTCCTGCCTCAGCCTCCCCAGTAGCTGGGACTACAGGCATGCACCATCATGCCCTGCTAATTTTTGTATCTTTAGTGGAGACGGGGTTTCACCATGTTGACCAGGCTGGTCTCGAACTCCTGACCTCAAGAGATCCACCCATCTCGGCCTCTCAAAGTATTGGGATTGCAGGTGTGAACAACTGTGCCCAGCCTCAGTTCCCTTATCTTAATAATTGTCCTATTTCATGGGGTTGCCATAAAGATTACGTGAGACTTTAACATGGGAAAGTATTTAGGACAATGTATGAGACAAAATTAGTACCACACATACATAAGGCATTTAAAAACCTGGATGCTTTTTCTCTCTCTCACTCTCATCATTTATAGACAGGGGTCATATAATTTTTTTTTTTTTTTTTCAGATGGAGTCTCGCTCCATTGCCCAGGCTGGAGTGTAGTGGTGTGATCTCAGCTCACTGCAACCTCCGCCTCCTGGGTTCAAGTGATTCTCCAGCCTTAGCCTCCCGAGTAGCTGGGATTACAGGTGTGCCGCCACGCCCAGCTAATTTTTGTATTTTTAGTAGAGACAGGGTTTCACCATGTTGGCCAGGCTGGTCTCGAACGACTGACCTCAAATGATCCACCCACCTTGGCTTCCCAAAGTGCTGGGATTACAGGTGTGAACCACCCCGCCCGGCCGGGGTCATATAATTTGTTATTCAAACAGGAAGGCTTTTGTGATCAAAAGGAGGTGTAATGTTCCTAACAGAAAGAAATAATAAATGTTTGAGGTGATAAATACCTTAAATACCCTGATTTGATCATTGCACATTTTATGCATGAATCAAAATATCACAAATACTTCGTAAATGTATATAAATATTAAGTATCAATAAGGATAAAAATAATAATAATAAATAAAAGGGGTACTATTAATAATTACATTGTGTCAACAGACGTAAACTGAGACTGTTCCAGGTAAGCTGAGATATGAGGCCATCCTACTTATAGTCTTTACAGCATATATACACATAATATATATACATATATATTTTATATATGCTATCATAATATATAATCACTATATATTGCATATATAAAATATGTATATTTATATATGTATCTATAAAATATGTATATTTATATATGTATATATAAAATATCATATATTATGTTATATATGCATAGAATATATTATATGTATGCATATACACACATATATATTATATGTATATGTACATTATATGTATCCCTAATTATTAAGGAGATTACATAAATGAGTAAAGCTAATTGAGGAACAGTTTGTATAGTGTGATCCTATTGTGTGTGTGTCGGTCTGTTCTACTTAAAGTGCACAGAGAAAGCTCTGGGAAAATGTCATAGATATTTTATCTCACATATCATACAGGCTCTTAATTCTGGCTTCCTGGGAAGTGGAAGTAGCAGGAAAAGAGACAATCACTTTCACTTTTTACTGTATATATTTCAAAAGACTATGAAAAAAATTTAACAAACTTGTCTTATTTTATTTTATTTTTTTTGAGACGGAGTCTTGCTCTGTCGCCCAGGCTGGAATGCACAGGCGCAATCTCGGCTCACTGCAAGCTCCGCCTCCCGGGTTCACGCCATTCGCTTGCCTCAGCCTCCTGAGTAGCTGGGACTACAGGCGCCCGCCACCGCGCCCGGCTAATTTTTTGTATTTTCAGTATAGACAGGGTTTCACCATGTTAGCCAGGATGGTCTCCGTCTCCTGACCTCATGTGTGATCTGCCCACGTCAGCCTCCCAAAGTGCTGGGATTATAGGCGTGAGCCACCGCGCCGGGCCAAACTTGTCTTTTTTTTTTTTTTTTTTTTTTGAGACGGAGTCTCGCTCTGCCGCCCGGGCTGGAGTGCAATGGTCGGATCTCAGCTCACTGCAAGCTCCGCCTCCCGGGTTCACGCCATTCTCCTGCCTCAGCCTCCCGAGTAGTTGCGACTACAGGCGCCCGCCACCTCGCCCGGCTAATTTTTTGTATTTTTAGTAGAGACGGGGTTTCACCGTGTTAGCCAGGATGGTCTCGATCTCCTGACCTCGTGATCCGCCCGTCTCGGCCTCCCAAAGTGCTGGGATTACAGGCTTGAGCCACCGCGCCCGGCCTGTCTTATTTTTATGATTAAAATGAAAACAACAACAAATTACAAGCTCAAATTAAAATGGATACTGCAACATAAAAATACTCATACCTTAAGATATTTTGAAATATTATACAAAATGTATTTTAATCTAGATTCTTATTGAACCTATTACACACAATTGGAGATAAACATTTAAATTGGTATGTGTACAGAGAGTTTAATTTGTAATTTAAGCATGTGATTTAATACAGCTAGATTGATCTCTATTGGCTGGGGTGGATATAGCTTTGTGACATTACCAGATTAATTTTTAGGGTTTCTATATGATTTAAGCTTTTTAGTAACTGTTGGATTAGCAAATCTGAGTTGGTTGCTTTTGATAAAAACATACTCCTGTGTGCATTTTGTGTAGTGTGACGGTAACAAATGTTTTTCTCCCTTTTCATCTTCCTTTTAGTGTTAGATCTCTTCCCCTTTGAGTTTTAAAACAAGGCACACGGTCACTTGGTTAGAGACTACATTTCCCACCTCCCTTGCAGCTGGGTGTTATCATGTGACCAAGATCAGCCAATGAGATATGAGCAAATGTGGCAAGTGCAACTCCTATATAACCTCCTTCCCATGGATGGGATATTGACAAGGGCAACATCCTTCTAGAGGATGGTGGAGCAACAAAGTAGAAAGAACCTGAGACCCTGAAACACTGTGTGGAGCAGAGCTTCTTTATTAGCCCTGAACTGCTCACTTCTGGGTTGCAACATGAGAGTGAAATAAAGTTCTATTTTATTCTTTTTTTTTTTGGACATCTTTTTCTCATAGCAGCTTGGCTTGTATTCTAGCTAATACAGGTTCTCGTTAATTGTGATGGTGGGAGATTACAGTGGTCTTGCTAGTCCTGGGAGCATGGCTGTTGAGTGTATGCGTGTGTGGATATGTAGGAGGGATTGGCAGAAGGAAAGGGAGTAGGAAGTACCATTTGTCACATCCTACCTTGTGTTCTGGATGGTTGACACGTCACTATTGAGGGAGGAAAGTTTTCTTTTCAAAATCCAAAAGACCAAGATAAAAAATACTAAATTCACCTGCAGGACCAATACAAACAAGGCAGAATGCAAGTTAAAATAATGTATGGTTTCCACTTTAAATTGCACACAGGAGTCCAGCCTCCCTGTACATGGGATTGAACTGGTAGCAGGTGGAAAATCGATCCACCCAACAGTGGAAATGCAAGCCCTTTGTACCATCTTGTACCCAGCACTTCTCTTGGTTCTTGTTAGTTTGGGAAAATCAAAGGCACATACTCACAGAGAAAATGGCACAGACTGGGCCAAGGAAACCCCAGATGAATCCCTGGTCCAGGTGGAGCCAGCATCTAGGAACAATGGGAAAAGAGATACAAAGAGAGATCAGAGAAAGTGCATGAGATCAACATAAAGTGACTCTTTTCCTACCAGAGAATTGTTTCCAGTTTCTCTTGAAAGTCAGCTGATGACAATCAGCAATTTTTTTTTTTTTGAGACAGGGTCTTGCTCTGTTGCCCAGGTTGGAGTGCAGTGGTGCGATCTCTGCTCACTGCAATCTCTGCCTCCTGGATTCAAGTGATTCTCCTGCCTCAGTCTCCTGACTAGCTGGGATTACAGATGTGCACCACCACACTGGCTAATTTTTGCATTTTTAGTGGAGATGTGGTTTGGCCATGTTGGCCAGGCTGGTCTTGAACTCCAGATCTCACGTGATTTGCTCCCCTTGGCCTCCCAAAGTGCTGGGATTACAGGCGTGAGCCACCACCCCTAGCCAACAATCAGCTTTGATTACACATTTTGATTGCAACTTTGATCCACACATCACATGTGACAGCCACTTTCACTTTTTACTTTATATATTTCAAAAACTATGAAAAAAATTTAACAAACTTGTCTTATTTTTATGATTAAAATGAAAACAACAACAAATTATGTGCTCGAATTAAAATTGATGCTGCAACATAAAAAGTACTCATAGCTCAAGGTATTTTGAAGTAGAATTATACAAAATATATTTTCATTTAGATCCTTATTGAACCTATTACACACAATTGGAGATATACATTTAAATTGGTATGTGTACAGAGTTTAATTTGGAATTTAAGTATGTGATTTAATATAGCTAGATTGATCTCTATTGGCTGGGGTGGACACAGCTTTGTGACATTACCAGATTCTTAGGGTTTTTATAGAATTTAAGCTTTTTAGTAACTGTGGTGTGATTCTAGGATAATAAGCTAGGAGAAACATCGTCCTGTTGAGCATTTTAGGAGCACAGTCCTGTTAAATTTTCACACCAGCACTGTGAGGTTGGAACAATGGGGACAACTATTATTCTTATCTCGCTAATGAGGGGACTGAGACCTGAGAGCTCAAATCACAGGAAGAATGAAGTTGGGACTGGCCAGGCGCTGTGGTTCACACCTGTAATCCCTGCACTTCGAGAGGGGGAGGCGGACGGATCACGAGGTCAGCAGATCGAGACCATCCTGGCTAACACAGTGAAACCCCGTCTCTACTAAAAAAAAAAAGACAAAAAAATTAGCCGGGCATCGTGGCGGGCGCCTATAGTCCCAGCTGCTCGGGAGGCTGAGGCAGGAGAATGGCGTGAACCCGGGAGGCGGAACTTGCAGTGAGCTGAGATCGCGCCACTGCACTCCAGCCTGGGTGACAGAGCGAGGGTCCGTCACAAAAAAAAGAAAAAAAAAAAAAAAAAAAAGGTGGGACCTAACTCTTGTGATCCAAGAGACTATAATAGACACTTTTTTTTTTTTTTTTTTTTTTTTTTTTTTTTTTTTTTTGAGACGGAATCTCGCTCTGTCGCCCAGGCTGGAGTGCAGTGGCCGGATCTCAGCTCACTGCAAGCTCCGCCTCCCGGGTTTACGCCATTCTCCTGGCTCAGCCTCCCGAGTAGCTGGGACTACAGGTGCCCGCCACCTCGCCCGGCTAGTTTTTTGTATTTTTTAGTAGAGACGGGGTTTCACCGTGTTAGCCAGGATGGTCTCGATCTGCTGACCTCGTGATCCGCCCGTCTCGGCCTCCCAAAGTGCTGGGATTACAGGCTTGAGCCACCGCGCCCGGCCCGGAATAGACAGACACTTCTATATCCACTAAGATGGACCCTAAGGTTAAGGAAACCAAGTTACCTGTGGGTCGAGGGTTCAGGCCCTGGCTGGTGAAGCAACTCTCTAAATTCCTCTGGCTACAAGAAAATGCACACTTGCTAAACTCCAGAACAATAGGCGCCATCAGTCCCCTCCTACCTCTTTTTTTTTGGACCTATTCTTTTTTTTTTTTTTTTTTTAATACTTTAAGTTCTAGGGTACATGTGCACAATGTGCAGGTTTGTTACATATGTAGCCATGTGCCATGTTGGTGTGCTGCACCCATTAACTTGTCGTTTACATTAGGTATATCTCCTAATGCTATCCTGAATTGAACAATGAGAACACTTGGACACAGGAAGGGGAAAGTCCCCTCCTACCTCTGATATACGATCCAGACCACGTAACTGACTGGAAAGGGAACCAGTCAAAGCAGTTATGGATCTTAAGCCAGTTTCAGTTAGTCTATAGAGGATGTGCACAAACTGTCTTTGTGTCCTGTGGTTCAACTTTTGGTGTAGAGCCACATTCCTCCTCATTATTTATTTTATTTTATTTATATAGTTTTTAGAGTTGGATCTTGCTCTGTCACTCAGGCTGTGGTGCAGTTGCTCTGTCACAGCTTACTGCATCCTTGAACTCCTGTGCGCAAGGGATCCTCCTGCCCCAGCCTGGGACTATAGGCATGCATCACCATGTCCAGCTAATTAAAACAATTTTTTTTTTTTGGTAGAGATGGGGTTTTGCTATGTTGCCCAGGCTGGTCTTGAACTCCTGGGCTCAAGCAATCCTTCCTCCTTGACTTCCCAAAGTGCTGGGGTTGCAGGTGTGAACCACCATGCCTGGTCTTCCATCTTATTTTTTTTTTGAGATGGAGTTTAGCTCTTGTTGCCCAGGCTGGAGTGCAATGGCATGATCTCAGCTCACTGCAACCTTCACCTCCCAGGTTCAAGTGATTCTCCTCCCTCAGCCTCCCAAGTAGCTGAGATTGCAGGCACACACCACCACGCCCGGCTAATTTTTTGTCTTTTCAGTAGAGATAGGGTTTCACTGTGTTGGCCACACTGGTCTCCAACTCCTGACCTCAGGTCATCCACCTGCCTCAGCCTCCCAAAGTGCTGGGATTGCAGGCTTGAGCCACCGCGCCCGGCTTTTCCATCTTATTTTAATGCTAAAATCCTGCCCCAAAGTGAACATGGGATGCATGTTTTATATATATATATGTTTATCCACTGTGCATGCACTCTGCTCTCATCTTAAATAGGTACAGCTTTTCCAAACCTCCTGAATGTTTATGACTCTGTTGTGTAATACAGATCTAGTGAGGCATAAAACCTAACTTGTGCTTCCCCTTTTCAAAGAGGGAGCACCTTTGGCTCATGCTGCAGTTTCTTTTTTTGGTTTGCAAACCAATATTGCCAATAAAGCTCTCTCTTTTCTTTTCTTTCCTTCCTTCCTTCCTTCCTTCCTTCCTTCCTTCCTTCCTTCCTTCCTTCCTTCCTTCCTTCCTTCCTTCCTTCCTTTCTTTTTCTTTCTTTCTTTCTTTCCCTCCCTCCCTCTCTCCCTCCCTTCTCTTCTTTCTATTATTTATTCATTTTGACGATCTTTTGAACAACACCCAAAACCCTCTCCTTCTGAAGCCATCCCTATAAACTTTATACAAATAATCAGAGAAGAAGAAAGGGGTCGAAATGAAAACAAGCCGAGCTTGCAGTCCATCCAGGATTCACCACCGGGTCAGCTTGCTCTCTGACCTGCTTCCTCCTAGCTGTTTGGTGCCTGCTATCCTAGAATCACACAGATCCCAGATAACAGTTTCCCTTTACTGCTCTATAGGTAAAAACTTAAACACGATAAAACAAGAAGTTTCAGCTGGGTGCTGTGGCTCACGCCTGTAATCTCAGCACTTTGGGAGGCCGAGGTGGGTGGATCTCCTGAGGTCAGGAGTTCCAGACCAGTCTGGTCAACATGGTGAAACCCCATGTCTACTAAAAGTACAAAAATTAGCCGGGCGTGGTTGTGGGCACCTGTAATCCCAGCTACTGGGGAGGCTGAGGCAGGAGAATCGCTTGAACCCAGAAGGTGGAAGTTGCAGCCAGCCAAGACCGTGCCATTGCACTCCTGCCTGGGCAACAAGAGTGAAACTCTGTCTCAAAAAAACCAAACCAAAACAAAACAAAAACCATTAAGTTTCCTCTTGAGATATTCTTTCAGGTCCTGTGTACCAGCAAAACTACTGGCTTCAGCTGCTCTAAAGGACCACAGGAGGAGCTGAGTCACCAAAGAAGGCAGTTTCCGTCTCCCGATGATTTCATCTGCTGTACCCTGAACAATCAATGACCCACACTTTCCAGCCTCCACATCCTCCATGATCCCTTTAAAAGCCCCAGTCCAGAACTCCTTGAGGAGATTGATTTGAGAATCTTCTCCCATTTCCTTGCTTGGTGCCCTGAGATTATTAAACTCTCTTTCTTTTTTTTTTTTTTTTTTTTTTGAGACAAGGTCTTGATCTGTCACCCAGGCTGGAGTGTAGTGGCCTGAGCATAGCTCACTGCAGCCTTGAACTCCTGGGCTCAGGCAATCCTTCCATCTCAGCTTCTTGAGTAGCTGGGACTACAGGTGTGTACCACCATGCCTGGCTTTTTTATTTTTTTTAATTTTTAGTAGACACAAGGTCTTGCTATGTTGCCCAGGCTGGTCTTAAACTCGTGAACTCAAGAGATCCTCCTGCCTGGGCCTCCTGAAGTGCTGGGATTAGATGTGTGAGCCACTGTGCGCAGCTAATTTTTAATTTTTTTTTGTAGAGATGAGGGTCTGCTATATTGCCCAGGCTGGTCTTGAACTCCTGGCCTCAAGTGATTCTCTCACTTTGGCCTCCCAAAGTGTTGGGATTACAGGTGTGAGCCACTACACCTGGCCTCATTAAGCTCTTTCTCTGCTGCAAACCTTGCTGTCTTGGTGGATTGGTATGTTACTATGCAGTGGGCATATGAACCTGTTGGTTGTATAAGACTTCTAGAACCTTGCAAACTCTTACCACCATCTCACCCTGCCTTGCTGGGAAAGAGGTTAGAGCTGTTATAAAGGGGAACATACAGTGCATTGGTTACGTATAGTCCCACCATCATCATGAATGCTGCCCTCAAAAGCTTTCTTAGGAAACTGTCCATGACACAGGGTGGGATTCAAGCTCACCGATCAGCGGTTCCATAAAGGTGAGGCCTGGAGGCTGCAGAAATGGCCACAGTCACAGTGGGAACGCCATAGCCCACTGGAAACATGATCCACTTCATGAGTCTGTTGATGCTTGAGTAGTTGACCACTGTCAGGTTCCGTGCAGTGAGGAAGAGGTGCAGGCCCTCCAGCAGCATCCAGGTGAAGGCAGCCAGGTAGAGATAATGCAAGGCACCGGCGATGATGGCGCACAGCACCTCAGGGAGGAGAAAGGAATGCCTGAAGGGGTTGTCAGGGTGGAGTATGGCCCTAGGACCTCTCCTTGACATTGGCTTTGGGTTCAGAGCACCTGACACCAGACCAAGGGCATTAAAAGTAAAGGGGAACTGGACGCAGTGGCTCATGTCTATAATCGCAGCACTTTGGGAGGCTGAAGTGGGAGGACTGCTTGAGCCCAGGAGTTTGAGACCAGCCTGGGAAACTTAGTGAGACCCCATCTCAATTATATTTAAAAAAATAAAGATAGTTGATAGTCAAGGCTAGCATTGTCCATCTGGGCACCAACCCCTTCAACCTGCCCTTGGGACTGAAAGTGGTGCCACCTCCACCTATGTCACTTTGCAACAGATCACCAGAATATATCCCTCCTTTTTAACTAAGACTTTGTATACTTTGAGCAATGTCTCCTTTCCTTATCCACTTCCCCACTCAACCTCTGGGAACCTCCTTTCTATTCTCTACTCCTACTGTACTGCCTGGTGACTACAGTTAATAATAATATATTATGAATTTCAAAGTTGCTAAAAGAGTGGATTTTGTTTTATTTTATTTCTTTCAGACAGGATCTCACTCTGTCACCCAGGTGGAGTGCAGTGGCATAATCATAGCTCATTGCAGCCTTGACCTCTCAGGCTCAAGTGATCCTCCCACCTCAGCCTCCCAAGTAGCTGGGACTATAAGTGTGTACCACCATACTTGCTAAGTTTTGCAGAGACGGGGTCTCACTATATTGCCCAGGCCAGTCTCCAACTCCTGGGCTGAAGTGATCCTCCCGCCTCAGCCTCCTAAAGTGCTAGGATTACAAGCATGAGCCTTCACCCACAGTCCAAAAAGAGTGAATTTTAAATGTTTTCATCACAAAGAAATGATAAGTATGGAAGTGATAGATATGTTCATTATCCTGGTTTGATCATTTCATAAGGTGTACGTCTATGGAAACTTCACATTGTACCCCATAATTTTATACAATTATTATTTTTCAATTAAGAATAAAATTGAGGGAAAAAGTTTCACTTTAGCATAAGAGATTGTGATTATGATTCTTTTTTTTTTGAGACAGAGTCTTGCTCTGTCACCCAGCCTGTAGTACAGTGGTTGCAATCAAAGTTCACTGCAGCCTCGAACTCCTGGGTTCAAGTAATCCTCCTGCGTCAGCCTCCCAAGCAGCTGGGACTACAGATGTGCACCACTATGCCCAGCTTATTTTGTTATTTTTTTGTTTTTTGTAGAGACAAGGTCTCACTATATTGCCCAGGATGGCCTCGAACCCCTGGCCTCGAGTGATCTTTCCACCATTGCCTCCCAGTGTGCTGGGATTACAGATGTGAGTCACTGTGTCTGGCCCAAGGGATTATTTGAAGCTGAAGGCAGTTGAGAAGAAGCAGAGACAAAAAAAGCTCTCTGCCCTCCCCCTATTTGCCTAAAAGCAGGACATACCTTTATGTACTTGTCTTTTTTGAGGGGGGTGAGAACACTTAAAATCTACTTTGTTAGCAATTTTTCAATACACAATATGTTGTTCTTGACTATGGTCATCATGACGTACAACAGCTCTCTTGAATTTATTCTTCCTGTCTAGTTGAAATTTGGTATCCTTTGACCAGTAGCCCCCTAAACCCCTTCCCTGCTGCCCTAGTCTCTGCTAACAACCATTTCTGCTCTTTGCTTTTGTGAGTTTGGCTATTTTAGATTCCACACATAAGTGAGATCATGCACTATTTGTCTTTCTGTACCTTGCTTATTTCACCCAGCATAACACTCTCCAGGTTCACCCATGTTATCACAAATGGCAGGATTTCCTTCTTTTTCTGAAGACTGAGTAGTACACCAGGACATTAATTTACAAAGGTATTCCTCCTACCTATTCTCTTCTTTCTACCCTTCTACCCTTGCTATGGAGAGGATGAAAGTTGATCACCAAGACAACTTATTTATTTATTTAAGATGGAGTTTTGCTCTTGTTGCCCAGGTTGGAGTTCAATGGCACAATCTTGGCTCACTGCAGCCTCTGCTTCCCGGGTTCAAGCAATTCTCCTGCCTTAGCCTCCCAAGTAGCTGAGATTACAGGTGCTCACCACCATGCTCAGCTAATATTTTGTATTTTTAGTAGAGACGGAGTTTCGCCAAATTGACCAGGCTGGTCTTGAATTCCTGACCTCAGCTGATCTGCCCACCTCGGCCTCCCAAAGTGCTGGGATTACAGGCGTAAGCCACTGTACCCAGCCACCAAGACAACTTTAGTTCCTCATGGGTCTGGAGCCAACGCTGGAGGAATCTACAAAACCAATGATATGGTTTGGCTCTGTGTCCCCACCCAAATGGTTTGGCTCTGTGTCCCCACCCAAATCTCACCTTGAATTGTACTCCCATAATCCCCACGTGTTGTGGGAGGGACCCGGTGGGAGATAATTTGAATCATGAGGGCGGTTCCCCCCCATACTGTTCTCGCGGTAGGGAAAAAGTCTCACGAGATCTGATGGTTTTATCAGGGGTTTCCGCTTTTGGATCTTCCTCATTTTTTTCTCTCGCGGCAACCGTGTAAAAAGTGCCTTTTGCTCGGGAGGCCAAGGCGGGCAGATCACGAGGTTGGGAGATTGAGACCATCCTGGCTAATACCGTGAAACCCCGTCTCTACTAAAAAAATACAAAAAATTAGCCGGGTATAGTGGCGGGCGCCTGTAGTCCCAGCTACTTGGGAGGCTGAGGCAGGAGAATGGCGTGAACCCAGGAGGTGGAGCTTGCAGTGAGCCGAGATGGCACCACTGCACTCCAGGCTGGGCGACAGAGCAAGACTCCGTCTAAAAAAAAAAAAGTGCCTTTTGCCTCCCGCCATGATTCTGGGGCCTCCCCCGCCATGTGGAACGGTAAGCCCATTTAAACCTCTTTTTCTTCCCAGTCTCGGGTATGTCTTTATCAGCAGCCTGAAAATGGACTCATACAATCAGTGATACTAATTATCTATCGCTCATTTCTCAGATATTTGCCTTCCCATACTTTGCTGCCCCTAAAGACCGAAGATCGTTTTCCCTTCTCCAAAAATTTATCATTCTTTGTCAAAAATGCTGTTGTTCTAAACTACCTCTTTGAGAATGCCTCATTCCCTGGGTATCTCCCATGTATATATGAAATATACATGTTAATACACTTCTGTTTGCTTTTTCTCTTATCTGTCTTTTGTTATACGGGTCCCAGCTACCAGAATGGTAGCAGGAGAATTATATTTTTCTCCTCTACAGACCCAAAGATATTTTATTAAGGAATCCAGCGCAGGCTTGCTCCATGAGCTCAGTGTCCCTTGGGGCAGGGCAGGGCATCCTCTGAGACACTGTCAGTACCTTGGATTCAGTTTGGTCAATCCCCACGAGGAAGAGGAGGTGGGCCACGAAGAGGCAGAGCGAGAGCTGCAGATGCAGCGAGGTGCTGGTGTTCTGGATGGCTTTACACAGCAGGAAGGTGAGGGCCGCCAGGAGGAGGCACAGCAGAGACAGGCTCAGCCCCACATAGGTGATGATAGTCAGCACAGGATCCTCCTCCTGGGACCGAGAAAAAGAGTTCACAGTTACGCTTTCCTGCACTGGGATTATGGCTCCCTCCTTGAACTGCGGCATCCTAGACACAGGCACCAAGCCCGGTAGTAGTGTGGGGCCGTTAGACTGCTAATGTAGATTGCTAATGTAGGCTGCTAATATAGACTGCTAATATAGATTGCTAATGTGGATTGTTAACGTAGACTGCCAATGTAGACTGTTAACGTAGACTGCCAATGTGGATTGTTAACGTAGACTGCCAATGTAGACTGTTAACGTAGACTGCCAATGTGGATTGTTAACGTAGACTGCCAATGTAGATTGTTAACGTAGACTGCCAATGTGGTTGAACGTAGACTGCCAATGTGGATTGTTAACGTAGACTGCCAATGTGGATTGTTAACGTAGACTGCCAATGTGGATTGTTAACGTAGACTGCCAATGTAGATTGCTAATGTAGACTGCTAATGTAGATTGCTAATGTAGACTGCTAATGTAGATTGCTAATGTAGACTGCCAATGTAGATTGCTAATGTAGACTGCTAATGTAGATTGCTAGACCGTCTTTTTTGTTTTCAGCTTTATTGAGGTGTATACTTAATGTACCAAAAATTGCACATATTAAATGTATACATTTTGATGAGTTTGGACATATGCATAGGTAGGGCGGCAGAATATGTCACCATCCCCTCAAAAAAAGTAGAATGGCAGTTACCAGAGGCTGGGGAGAGGAGAGAGAGAGAATAGGAAGCTGTTTAAGGAGTGGAGTTTCAGTGTTGCAAGATGAAAGAGTTCTGGAGATGGATGGTGGTTGATGATTGCACAATATGAATGTACTTTACTAAACTGCATATACATTGATAAATGGCTAAGATGGTAAATTTTATGTTCTGCGTATTTTGCCACAATCTTTACAAAGTGTTTTTTGGGCCATGGTATCTCACACCTGTAATCCCAATAGCTTTGGGAAGCTGAGGTGGGAGGATTGCTGGAGGCCACGAGTTCAAGACTGGCCTGAGCAACAAGTGAGACCCCGTATCTAAGAAAAAATAAGTATTTTTGTATGCAGAGGGCTTGTGCTATGCAGTACCAGTTTGATCCCAGAGCTCATACTAATGATGGGATTTTAAAAACTTTTTTCAGTTCAGAGATACATATGCAGGTTTTTTACACAGATAAACCCCTGTTGCAGGGGTTTGTTGTACAGATTATTTTGTCACCCAGGTATTAAGCCTGGTACCCATTAATTGTTTTTACTGGTCCTCTCCTTCCTCCCACCCTCCACCCTCCGATAGGCCCCAGTGTCTGTTGTTCCCCTCTTTGTGTCCATATATTCTCCTAATTTAGCTCCCACTTATAAGTGAGAACGCGAGTATTTGGTTTTCTGTTCCTGCGCTCGTTCACTAAGGATAATGGCCTCCGTCTCCATCCATGTCCCTGCAAAGGACATGAGCTCATTCTTTTTTATGGCTGCATAGTATTCCATGGTGTATATGTACCACATTTTCTTTATCCAGTCTACCATTGATGGCCATTTAGGTTGATTCTGTGTCTCTGCTATTGTGAATAGTGCTGCAGTGAACATAACATGTGCATGTGTCTTTATGATAGAATGATTTATATTCCTTTGTGTATATACCCAGTAATAGGATTGCTGGGTTGAATGGTAGTTCTGTTTTCAGCTCTTTGAGAAATTGCCACGCTGCTTTCCACAATGGTTGAACTAATTTGCAATCCCACCAACAGTGTGTGTTCCTTTTTTTCTGCCACCTCACCAGCAACTGTTATTTTTTCACATTTTAATAGTAGTCATTCATGATGTGGTTTACAGTAATCATGTTTTTTTTGAGACAGAGTCTCGCTCTTTCACCAGGCTGGAGTGCAGTGGCACGATCTCGGCTCACTACAACCTCTGCCTCCCAAGTTCAAGCAATTCTCCTGCCTCAGCCTCCCGAGTAGCTGGGGCTACAGGTGTGCGCCACCACACGTGGCTAATTTTTGTGTTTTTAGTAAAGATGGAGTTTCACCATGTTGGCCGGGATGGTCTTGATCTCCTGACCTTGTGATCTGCCTGCCTCAGCCTCCTAAAGTTCTGGGATTACAGGTGTGAGCCACTGTGCCTGGCCCAGTCATCATGTTTTTACCCTGGGGTCCTACAGTCTGAGCAACTGAGGTCAGCCATGTAGACACTGTGTACCTATGTGAATGATCGCCCAATACATACCCTGAACACCAAGGCTCAGGTGAGCTTCCTGGCTGACAACACTTCACATGCGTTGTCATAAGTCATTGCTGGGAGAATTAATTGCATCTGTATGACTTTCCTGGGAGAGGACACTGGAAGCTTGCACCAGGTTTCTCCTGGACTTCTTATCTTGTATCTTTTCCATATGTTGATTTTTTTTTTTTTTTTGAGACGGAGTCTTGCCCTGTCACCCAGGCTGGAGTGCAATGGCATCATCTCAGCTCCCTGCAACCTCCGCCTCCCAGGTTCAAGCTATCCTCTTGTCTCAGCCTCCCGAGTAGCTGGGATTACAGGCATGTACTACCATGTTCAGCTAATTTTTGTATTTTTAGCAGAGATGGGTTTTTGCCATGTTGGTCAGGCTGGTTTCAAACTCTTCTTTTTTTTTTTTTTTTTTTTGAGACGGAATCTCACTCTGTCACCCAGGCTGGAGTGCAGTGGCACGGCCTCGGCTCACTGCAAGCTTTGCCGCCCGAGTTCACGCCATTTTCCTGCCTCGGCCTCCCGAGTAGCTGGGACTACAGGCTCCCGCCACCACGCCCGGCTAATTTTTTTGTATTTTTAGTAGAGACGGAGTTTCACCGTGTTAGCCGGGATGGTCTCGATTTCCTGACCTCGTGATCCGCCCGTCTCGGCCTCCCAAAGTGCTGGGATTATAGGCATGAGCCACCGCGCCCGGCCTCAAACTCTTGATCTCAGGTGATCTGCCCATCTTGGCCTCCCAAAGTGCTGGGATTAAAGGCATGAGCCACCATGCTTGGCCTTTTTTTCAGTTTTTTTAAAAATAGCACTTATTACCATTTAGTAGGGGCTCAGAAAGTATTTGCTGGAAGAATAAAACATTTACATCATACCTGGCTGGTGAAGGCCATCAGGACAGCGAAGCTGGACAGGTGACTGCAATTACACATGGTGTGACTCTTGTTCACGTGTATCAGGAAGCAGCCATGCCTGGACCACAGGCCTCCCTGCTTTGTGTTCTCCCAGTAGACACAGAAGGCCTTTTTGATACTGTGGTTCATCTGAAAATAGAAAGGGCTCATTGTCTTTGCCTTTTTTTTTTTTTTTTTTGAGACGAAATCTCACTTTGTTGCCCAGGCTGGAGTGCAGTGGCTCAATCTCGGCTCACTGCAACCTCCGCCTCCTGGGTTCAAGCAATTCTCCTGCCTCAGCCTCCCGAGTAGCTGGGATTGCAGACGTGCACCACCACACCGGGATAATTTTTGTATTTTTTGTAGAGACAGGGTCAACTATGTTGCCCAGGCTGGTCTTGAACTCCTGGATTCAAGCAATCTGCCTTCCTTTGCCTCCCAAAGTGCTGGAATCGTATGGGCATAAGCCACCGCATGCAGCCAGCTCATTGTCTTTTTCCTCAGGAGGGACAGTTCTCAGTGTTGGCCTATGCCAGGGTGCCACCTGCTAAGGCATCTGTGCGAAGTGTGACTCAGGTGATTTCTGTTTTGTTTGTTTATTTTTGAGTCAGGGTCTCATTCTGTCGCCCAGGCTGGAGTGCTGTGGTGCAGTCACAGCTCACTGCCGCCTTGACCTCCCTGGCTCAAATGATCCTCCCATCTCAGCCTCCACAGTAGCTGGAACTACAAGTGTGCACCACCATGCCCAGCTAACTCTTGTGTTTTGAGTAGAGATGGGGTTTCAACATGTTGCCCAGGCTGGTCTTGAACTCCTGGCCTCAAGCAATCCTCCTGCCTTGGCCTCCCAAGATGCTGTGGTTATGGGCATGAACCACTGCACCTAATTTCTATTTTATGTGGCCACCAGGACTCCCGATCAATAACCGCAGCTCTTTTGGGTTCTCATGTAACATAAAATAAAGCGAAGTCTCCCTGGGAGCGACAATTTCAAGAGATTTCATTGGTTTTAGAACCTTGCCCCAACCATGGGAGTAAAACAAACAAACAAACAAACAAAAAACCAGTGGAGTCTGAAGCTCACATAATGTTTTTCCCTAAAGTCTCTCTAAGCCAAATGTCCCCGGTTGTTGTATAATCGATTTTGTCTCTGACTCCCTTACATCACAGTAATTGCTCATGCGATGAGAGGCATGGTATAGGAAAGAAATGTCATGAGGAGAGAGATTAAAATTAGCCTTTGAAGCTGGGTGCAGTGGCTCACGACTGTAATCCCAGCACTTTGGGAGGCCAAGGTGGGTGGGTCACCTAAAGTCAGGAGCTGGAGACCAGTCTGTCCAACATGGCCAGACCCCGTCTCTACTAAAAATACAAAAATGAGCCAGGCGTGGTGGCACTCGCCTGTAATCCCAGCTACTTGGGAGGCTAAGGCAGGAGAATTGCTTGGGCCTGGGAGGTGGAGGTTGCAGTGAGCTGAGATCGCACCACTGCACTCCAGCCTGAGCGACAGATTCTGATTCCAAAAAAAAAAAAAAAAAAAAAGAAAGAAAGAAGGAAAGAAAGAAAATAGAAAAAGAGGCCGGATGAGGTTCATACTTACAATTTCAGGGTTTTAAGAAGTTGAGGTGGGAGGATTGCTTGAGGCCAGGAGTTTGAGACCAGCCTGGACAACACTATGAGTTCCTCTCGTTACCAAAAATAAAAAAATTAGTGGGGCGTGGTGGCACACACCTGTAGTTCCAGCTGCCGGGGAGGCTGGGGAGGCTGAGGTGGGAGAGTCCCTTGAACCTAGGAGTTCGAGGCTGTAGTGAGCTATAACTGTGCAGCTGCACTCCAGCCTGGGCAACAGAATGAGCCCCTTTCTCAAAAAAGGTAAAGATATAGGTCAAATTAACTTTAATAAGAAATTTTATTTAACCCACTTATTCAACATAATATCTTTTAAATAGATCACTATAAATTAATATAATCAACATAGATATTATCAAGGAGATAGTTGACATTCTTTTCTTCTTTTCTTTCTTTCTTTCTTTTTTTTTTTTTTTTTTTTGAGACGGAGTCTCGCTCTGTCGCCCAGCCCAGGCTGGAGTGCAGTGGCGCGATCTCGGCTCACTGCAAGCTCCGCCTCCCGGGTTCACGCCATTCTCCTGCCTCAGCCTCCCGAGTAGCTGGGACTACAGGCGCCCACAACCGCGCCCGGCTAATTTTTTGTAATTTTTAGTAGAGACGGGGTTTCACTGTGGTCTCGATCTCCTGACCTTGTGATCCGCCCGCCTCGGCCTCCCAAAGTCCTGGGATTACAGGCGTGAGCCACCGCGCCCGGCCCTTTCTTTCTTTTTTTTTGAGACGGAGTCTGGCTCTGTCGCCAGGCTGGAGTGCAGTGGCCCGATCTCGGCTCAGCGCAACCTCTGCCTCCGGGGTTCAAGCGATTCTCCTGCCTCAATCTCCCAAGTAGCTGGGACTACAGGCATGTGCCACCACGCCCGGATAATTTTTGTATTTTTAGTAGAGATGGGGTTTCATCATGTTGGCCAGGATGGTCTCGATCGCTTGACCTCATGATCCGCCCATCTCGGCCTCCCAAAGTGCTGGGATTACAGGCATGCCCTTTCTTCTTTTCTTTTTTTTGTTTTGATTTACTTCTTTTTAAAAATTTATTTTTAATTTATACATTATAATTGTATATATTTATGGGATACAGTGTGATGTTATAATTCTTGTATTTGCATACAATGTAGAATGATTAAATCTAATTCTTTTTTTTTTTTGCATTTATTCTTATTGGTTCTCTGAACCTCCTGTATCTGTGGTTTGGTGTTTGACATTGGTTTGGGGAAATTCTCAGTCACTTCCCTCCCTCCCTCCCTCCCTCCCTCCCTCCCTCCCTCCCTCCCTCCCTCCCTCCCTCCCTCCCTCCCTCCCTCCCTCCCTTCCTTCCTTCCTTCCTTCCTTCCTTCCTTCCTTCCTTCCTTCCTTCCTTCCTTCTTTCCTTCCTTCCTTTCCTCTTTGTTTCTTTCTTTCTTTTCTTCTTCTCCTTCTTGTTTTTCTTCTTCTGATAGTGTCTTGCTCTGTGCTCCAGGCAGGAGTGCAGTGGTGCAGTCATAGCTCACTGCAGCCTCCAACTCCTGAGCTCAAGCGATCCTCTTGCCTCAGCCTCCCAAGTAGCTGGAATGATAGGAGCATGCCAGTCTGCCTGGTTTAAATCAAGCTAATTATTTTCTTCTTATTAAGTCTTCAAAGGCTGATTTACAGGATGTAAATCTGGAAATACTGTCTTCAGAATCTCGATTCAGACCAGCCACATTTCAAATGCTCAATAGCAACAGGTCCTCCTGACTATGACCCTGAACAGGGCGGGTCTAGAACCACAGCCTGGGATAATACATACATTGTTTGGCCTGCCTCCTTGAGACCTGACAAGCTCAAATCACACCTGTGACCCACCTTCACGTGCTGGAAAGTCAGCGTCACAGACTTGGAGAGAGACACGTTCCTTTTGGGTCCAATGGCAGCACTCACTACCTGAGAGTTCAGAAACACTCGATCCTTCTCATCCGTCTCTTCAAAAAAAGTTGCATTTATGATGTTTCCAAGAGAAGAATATGAGATAAAGGCAACGGCACTGGGACCTGAGGAAACAGAAAAATGGAATCATTTTTCTTTTCTTTTCTGTTTCTTTCTTTCTTTCTTTTTTTTTTTTTGAGATGGAGTCTCGCTTTTGTCGCCCAGCCAGGCTGGAGTGCAGTGGCGCGATCTCGGCTCACTGCAACCTCCGTCTCCCAGGTTTAAGTGATTCTCCTGCCTCAGCCTCCAAAGTAGCTGGGATTACAGGCACGCACCACCATGCCTGGCTAATTTTTTGTCTTTTTAGTAGAGACGGGGTTTCACTGTGTTGACCAGGCTGGTCTGGAACTCCTGACCTCAGGTGATCCACCTACCTTGGTCTCCCAAAGTGCTGGAATTACAGGCATGAGCCACCGCGCTCAGCTAATTTTTGCATTTTTAGGAGAGACAAGGTTTCACCATGTTTGCTAGGCTGGTCTTAAACTCCTGACCTCAGGTGATCTGCCCACCTTGGAAAGTGTTGAGATTACAGGCATAAGCCACCATGCCCAACTCAAAAACTGAATCTTTAAAAGCGTCTCCAAAGCCAGGCAAAGTGGCACTGCCAGTGACTTGGGAGGCTGTAATCCCAGTGACTTGGGAGGCTGAGACTGGAGGATCACTTGAGCCCAGGAGGTTGAGGCTGCAGTGAACCATGATTACACCACTGCACTCCAGCCTGGGTAACAAAGCAAGATCCTGTCTCAAAAAAAAAAAAAAAAAAAAAAAAAAAAAAAGAATTGTATTCGGTGGCATTGAGTACATTTATAATGTTTTCATCACCTCTATGTTGTTTGAAAACATTCTCATAATCTCCAAAAGAGAGCCCATTCCCATAAGCAGTCCTCACTGAGCCCCTGGGAACCACCAACCTGCTTTCTGTCTCTATGAGTTCACCTATTCTAGACATTTCATATAAATGGAATCATACACTGTGACCTTCTATATCTGCCGTGTTTCATTCAGCATCATGTCTTCAAAGTTCATCTGTGTTGTAGCATGCGTCAGTGCTTCATTCCTTTTTCTGACCAAATAATATTCCATTATATGGATATACCACCTTCTATTTATCCAGTCTTTCACTGATGGACATTTGAGTCATTTTCATTTTTTGGCTATTTTGAATAATGTTGCTGTGAGGACAGTGTGTTCTTACGTATATTAATTTTTTTTTTTTTGAGACAGAGTTTCCCTTTTGTTTGTCCAGGCTGGAGTGCAATGGCGTGATCTCAGCTCACTGCAACCTCCACCTCCAGGGTTCAAGTAATTCTCAGCCTCCCGAGTAGCTGGGATTACAGGCACTGAGCACCACACCTGGTTAATTTTGTATTTTTTAGTAGAGATGGGGGTTTATCCATGTTGGTCAGGCTGGTCTCGAACTCCCAACCACAGGTGGTCTGCCTGCCTCGGCCTCCCAAAGTGCTAGGATTACAGGCGTGAGCCACCACACCCGGTTTACCATTTTTTAGAAGAGTCGTTCTCAGCTGGAGCTTAAATCCTGCAATCCCTGGAGGGTTCGTTATAACAGAGTGTTGGGGCCGGGCAAGGTGGCTCACACCTGTAACCCCAGCACTTTAGAAGACTGAGGGGGTGGATCAACTGAGATCAGGAGTTCGAGACCAGCCTGGTCAACATGGTGAAACCCCCGTCTCTACTAAAAATACAAAAATTAGCTGGAGGTTATGGTGCATGCCTGTAATCCCAGCTACTTGGGAGGCTGAGGCTGGAGAATCGCTTGAACCTGGGAGGCGGAGGCTGCAGTGAGCTGCGATCACGCCACTGCACTCCAGCTTGGGTGACAGAGTGAGACTCCATCTCAAAGACAAAAACAAAAAAACAAAAACAAAACAAAAAAAAGAATTTTCATACAAACAACCCACTTTTTGCATTTTGTGGAAACATCAAAGTCTGGTAACACTGAGATGATGAATAATAATCTATTTCTTCTTACAAAGGCTGTGGGTACTGTGGACACCCTGACTTGAATCCCTGGGATTCTTGGTTTCTTTATTTTTTTTAATTTATTTTTTATTTTTTAATTTTTATTATACTTTAAGTTCTAGGGTACATGTGCACAATGTGCAGGTTTGTTACATATGTATACTTGTGCCATGTTGGTGTGCTGCACCCATCAACTCATCAGCACCCATCAACTCGTCATTTACATCAGGTATAACTCCCAATGCCATCCCTCCTCCTTTCCCCCTTTCCCCCCTCCCCATAATAGGCCCCAGTGTGTGATGTTCCCCTTCCAGAGTCCAAGTGATCACGTTGTTCAGTTCCCACCTATGAGTGAGAACATGCGGTGTTTCGTTTTCTGTTCTTGCGATAGTTTGCTGAGAATGATGGTTTCCAGCTGCATCCATGTCCCTACAAAGGACACGAACTCATCCTTTTTTATGGCTGCATAGTATTCCATGGTGTATATGTGCCACATTTTCTTAATCCAGTCTGCCACTGATGGACATTTGGGTTGATTCCAAGTCTTTGCTATTGTGAATAGTGCTGCAATAAACATACGTGTGCATGTGTCTTTATAGCAGCATGATTTATAATCCTTTGGGTATATCCCTAGTAGTGGGATGGCTGGGTCAAATGGTATTTTTAGTTCTAGATCCTTGAGGAATCGCCACACTGTTTTCCACAATGGTTGAACTAGTTTACAGTCCCACCAACAGTGTAAAAGTGTATGCTGATGAATTCTGCTGTAAGCATCGGTGGCTCTGCCTGGGAACGTCCATGGGCGTGAATTTGTGTTTGACCTGCACAGAGGATAGGCTGGAAGAGCTTGAAAGTTCGGCTCCGAGAACAACTCTCCACCAATGATAGATCAGAGCAGATGGACAGACATCCTAGCTCCCTCTCCCTGAATGGACAACTCAATGGCATTGCACCTCAGGTCCCCCAACAGCAACCTGCTCACTCAGGTACCTACCTCATTGGCTGCCTTTACTTGCCTGTCTTACTTCACCTCTTACCTACAGTGATGGTTCATTTTACATGTCCGCTTGGCTAGGCCGTGGTCCCCAGACATGTGGCATGGATGTTGCCGTGAAAGTGTTTTAAAGATGAGATTAATGTTTAAATCAGTAGACTTTGAGTAAAGCAGATTGCCTGCTATAATGTGGGTGGGCCTCGTCCAATCAGTTGAAGGCCTCAAGAGAAAACAGACTGAGGTCTCCTGAGAAAAAGGGAGTTCTGGCCTCAGACTATCTTTGGATTCAAGCTGCAGTATCAGCTCTTCCTTGTGTCTCCTGCCTGCCTGCCCATCCTGCAGATTTTGGACATGTCGCCCTTCCATAGCTACGTGAGCCAATTCTTTAAAATGTCTCTCCGTGTCTCTCCTCATCTCTTCCTTTCCTTCTCTCTCCCCATCTCTCTCTTTCCATCTTTCTCTCCCTATTTCTCTCTCCCCTTCTCTCTCTTTCCATCTCTGTCTTTCAATCTCTCTTTTGATCTCTTTCCACATCTCTCTTTCCATTTCTTTCTCATCTCTCTAATTCCATCTCTCTCTCCTATCTCTCTCTTTCCATCTTTCTCCCCATCTCTCTTTCCACCTCTCTCTTTTGATCTCTCTCTCCCCATCTCTCTCTCCATCTCTCTTTTTCCACCTCTCTCCCCATCTCTTTCTTTCCATCTCTCCCCATGTCTCGCTTTTGATCTCTCTCTCCCTATCTCTCTTTTTCCATCTCTCTCTCTCCATCTCTCTTTCCAACTCTCTCCCCGTCTCTCTCTTTCTACCTTTCTCCCCATCTCTCTCTTTTGATATCGCTCTCCCCATCTCTCTTTTTTCATCTCTCTCTCCCCATCTCTCTTTCCATCTCTCTCTTCCCATCTCTCTCTCCATGTCTCTCCCCCTCTGCCTTTCCACATCTCTTTCTCTCCATCTCTCTCATCTCTTGCTCTCTCTCTCTCTCTCCTTTCTTCCCACACCCCCACACCCTACACTCTTTAGCTCTTTAATTATGATTCTCTGGAGAAGCCTGAGGAATATACCCACTGTTGTTCCTGGGGATCACCTCCCGAAGAAACTTCTCACACTTCTTTCAGGGTTTGCTTCTGGGTGAACCCAAACTGGGACACAGGGAGAACAGCACTCCCCCACCCTCCCAAACTGCAAGAAGTCCCTCCCATACTGAATGATAGAAAACCTCCATTTTGGGAAAATGTCTTTTTTTTTTTTTTTTTTTTAAAGGGAAAATCTTCAATATCGCAGTTGGAGGGTAACAAGCCCATTAGGGGAGAGCCCAGTGGGCTTCTTTCCCCACGCCTCACGCAATGACATGGCTCTGTGTGAAGGATTCTGAATGCATCCATCCCGCGTACCTTGTGTATCTTTCTGGATGACGTCATTGCAATGGATGTCCATTGAGTTCATTTGTACGTTCAAGTTGAATGTCTTTCTTTCTTCAGAGCAATTGTCTGTAATCACTCGAGTTTCAATAGCTGGTAAGAAAAGCAAGGGGCAGGCTTAGTGATATGGTAAGAAGCTTTAAAAGTATGCATAGGAACGGGACACGGTGGTGCATGCCTGTAATCCCAACTACTCAAGAAGCTGAGGCAGAAGGATTGCTTGAGCCCAGGAATTCAAGCCCAGCCAACACAGTGAGATGCTGCCTCTAAAAAAAATGTTCATAGCAACATAAATGGCTCACATTTACTGAATGTCTAGGATGTGTCGGGCACTGAGCTAAGAGCCTTACACATGTCACCTTATAATAACCTATAACCTCACGAGGGACCATTCTATAGATGAGGAAACTGAAGTCAGAAGTTCGGTAAGACTCTAACTCCTGAAACCAAGTTCTTAACTAACAGCTCCTAGCATACACCTTTGAAGAAGCAGTTCTATTTCTAGGAGTTTATTCTCAGAAAGCGATTGTGGACGGAGGGCAGATTTAGCTACAAGAAAGTTCATAGCAGCTTCAGTGACAATGGTGGAAAATGGAGGATTATCTAGATGTTCAACAAGAAGCAATTGATGAAATAAGTGATGACATGGGCTGGGCACAGTGGCTCACACTTGTAATCCCAGCACTTTGGGAGGTCATAGTAGGTGGATTGCTTGAGGCCAGGAGTTCAAGACCAGCCTTGCCAACATGGTGAAACCCCATCTCTACTAAAAATACAAAAATTAGCTATAGGGTGTGGTGGCATGTACCTGTAACCTCAGCTACTTGGGAGGCTGAGGCACAAGAATAGTTTGAACTGGGAGGCAGAGGTTGTAGTGAGCTGAGATTGTGCCACTGCACTCCAGCCTGGGTGATAGAGTGAGACTCTGTCTCAAAAATAAGTAAGTAAGTAAGTAAATAAATAAATAAGTGATGACATATCCCTATGGTGGGGAACCAGGCTTCAAAGAAAAATAAAGTCACAAATGAATTGCAATCAAGAAAAATTCATGAGAAAAAAGGTAACCATGTGAGTGATGGATGTGTTAGCTAATTTGATTGTGGTTATCATTCCACAATATATATCAAGTCATCCTATTGCACACCTTAAATATATACAATTTTATTTATCAATTACACCTTAATAAAGCTAAAAAGTTAAGCTCTTGAAAATATGTATCTTAAAAGCAGACAGCCCAAGACTGGCTGTGTGTTGGAAATTGTTGAATTGGGTGATGGGTACATCCGGGATTTTATTCTCCTATCTCCTTTCGTGTGTATTAAAAGGTTAAAAAAAAAAAAAAAAAGAAGCAAGCAACAAAATAGCACATCAAGAATGACACTATTTTATGGCTAGGTGCAGTGGCTCATACCTGAATTCCCAGCACTTTGGGAGGCTCAGACTGATTGATTGCTTGAGGTCAGGAGTTCGAAACCAGCCTGGCCAACGTGGTGAAACCCCATTCTACTAATATACAAAAATTAGCTGGGCATGGTGGCAGGTGCCTGTAATCCCTGCTACTAGGGAGGCTGAGGCAGGAGAATTGCTTGAACCCAGGAGGCGGAGGTTTCAGTGACCTAGATCGTGCCACTGCACTCCAGCCTGGGCAATAGAGCGAGACTTCATCTCAAAACAAACAAACAAACAAACAAAAAAGAATGACACTATTTTAACATTCTGGAAACTATTACTGGCTTGTCTAATATTGACTCTCAGTTTTTGAACAGTTTACAAGTATTTAATTATGTATTAATGTTTTTGGCCTATTGTTTCATTCATTTAGTATGTTTTAATGAATAGAAATTCTTGAGCTCAGTATAAGTGAATTTATTGTTATTATTATCATTATTAGTGAGATGGAGTCTTGCTGTTTTGCCCAGGCCGGAGTGCAGTGGCACGCTCTCAGCTAACTGCAACCTCTGTCCCCCGGGTTCAAGCAATTCTCCTGCCTCAGCCTCATGACTAAGTGGGATTACAGGCATGCACCACCATGAGTGGCTAATTTTTTTGTTTTTTTTTTTAGTAGAAACAGGGTTTCACCATGTTGGCCAGGCTGGTCTCGAACCCCTGACCTCAGATCATCCATCTGCCTCAGCCTTCCAAAGTGCTAAGATTACAGGCATGAGGCACTGTGCCTGGCCGAATTTATTATTATTATTATTATTTTTATTTTCTGAGACGGAGTCTCGCTCTGTCACCCAGTCTGGAGTGTAGTGGTGCAATCTTGGCTCACTGCAACCTCTGCCTCCGAGGTTCAAATGATTCTCCTGACTCAGCCTCCCGAGTAGTTGAGATTACAGGTGTGCACCACCACACCTGGCTAATTTTTGTATTTTTAGTAGAGACAGGTTTTTGCCATGTTGGCCAGGCTGATCTTGAACTCCTGACCTCAGGTGATCTGCCCACCTCGGCCTCCAAAAGTGCTAGGATTACAGGCGTGAGGCACCTCACCCTGCCCACAATGTTAATTTCATCATCCATTATATTATCGCTTGTTACTCTGTGTTATTTTTATAAAACCTTAATTTGACTTATTTTTATATTATTTAATATTTTCCAGATTAAACTATGTGTTTCACATAAAAAAGAATGACACTATTTTAGTAATATTTCATAATACTAAAGAGTGGAAAGATAGAATAATCATAATTATAGCAATTACTACTGTAGCTTTTTTTCTTTTTTAAAAGTTTGAGTCATTTAGCTTCTGAGGTATCCTAGTCCTAAGTGCATTACATGCACTTTTATTATCTCTATTAAATTTTTTTTTCGAGGCAGGCTCTCACTCTGTTGTCCAGGCTGGAGTGCAGTGGTGCAATCTCAGCTCACTGCAGCCTCAAACTCCTGAGCTCAAGCGATCCTCCCACCTCAGCCTCCCAAGTAACTGGGACCACATTTGCGCACCACCATATCCAGTTAATATTATCCCCATTTTATTGACAGGAGAATGAAGCCCAGTGAAGTGAGGGCACTGGTCTCAGATCAAACAATCAGGACGTGGCAAAATCAGGAGAGATGAGATTTATTTGTATTCTGGAAAATAGTTTAATTTTGAACCAAAGTATCCAGATTCCAGTTTTCCAAGAAGAATAGGCACTGACTTTTTCAAAATCTTTTTTTTTTTTTTTTTTTTTTTTTTTTTTAGGTAAAGTCTTGCTCTGTCACCCAGGCTGGAGTGCATTGATTTAGGGTCAATGCAACCTCTGCCTCCTGGGTTCAAGTGATTCTCCCACCTCAGCCTCCAGAGTAGCTGGGATAACAGTCGCGAGCCACCACGCCCGGCTAATTTTTGTATTTTTAGTAAAGATAAGGTTTCACCATGTTGCCCAGGCTGGTCTCAAACTACTGGCCTCAAGTGATCCACCCACCTTGGCCTCCCAAAATGCTGGGATTATAGGTGTGAGCCACCCTGCCCAGCCGAAAACTGTTTTTTTTTTTTTTTTTTTTAATGAGACAGGTTCTTGTTCTGTCATCCAGGTTGGAGTGGCAATGGCATGATCATAGTTCACTGCAGCCTCAAACTCCTAGGTTCAAGCCATCCTCTCCCTCAGCCTCCCGAGTAGCTGAAAGTGCACGTACAAGCCACTGCACCTGGCAAATTTTTAAAAATTTTTAAAAGGATAGGTTCTTGCTATGCTGCCCAGGCTGGTCTTGAGCTCCTGGGCTCAAGTAATTCTCCCACCTTAGCCTCCCAAAGTGCTGGGAATACAGGCGTGAGCCATCATGCCTGGTCCTCAAACTACATTTAAGTGAAAATTCCAGACCTGGGATTGGAAACTATTGGCAATCTTCTGAATAAACAACTTTATTAGGAATAATTGATGTCTAACCAGCTGCACATATTAAAGTGTACAATCTGGTGAGTTTTGTTTCATACACCTCTGAAACCAACACCACAATCAAGGCAGGACGATTTCCACCACCCCTAATAGTTTCCCCAGATTTTCTCATGCCCCTGCCACCCCTCCTTCCTGCCCCTTGCTGTCACTCTAGATAAGTTTGCGTTTTCTAGAATTTATATGCATTTATGTAATTTACATAAATGGACTCATGTGGTCTATTCAATTGTTTTTTTTCTAATTGCCTAACCCAGATCCCAGCTGCTAACCAGTCCCCAGTGTGTATCAGGCCTCATTATTGTCTTACCCACACTACTGTTTTGTATTTTCTGGACTTTTTGTTCTGGAGCTTTCAAGGCAGTTTCTAGAACTTTCGATTCCACATCCCGGAGAATAGTGGTAGCTGTGGATGAGATTTCTTGCCTCCCTTCTGTTCTCCATAAAGTCTGATTGGTGAGAAGTGACTCAAATGTGTCCACAATCTTTTGCAGCTTTGAAGACATAAAGAATTTTCATTTTAAAAAAATGTAATCTGGTAAGTCCCATATCCAAAAGAGCAGTAGAAAGGATGAGAAAGCAGGCTCTGGAGCTGGAGGAACCACGTTCAAATCCTGGCACTTCACCATGTCCCAGCTGTGTGCCCTGGGGCAAGTCACTCAATCTCTCTGTGCCCCAGGACAGGAAAAGGAAATCCTAGGGTTTTCTGGAGAATTAAATGAGTTAACAGATGCTATGCTTTTAGGACAGTGTCTGTACTTGGCAAAAGCTATGTAAAGGTGAGTCATTACTATTATTTTTGAGACAGAGTCTTGCTCTGCCGCCCAGGCTGGAGGGCAGTGATGGGATCTTGGCTCACTGCAGCCTCCAGCTCCGGGGTTCAAGCGATTTTCACGCCTCAGCCTCTTGAGTAGCTGGGACTACAAGTGCAGGCCACCATGCTTGACTAATTTTTTAATTTTTAATTTTTTTTTGGTATAGACAGGGTCTTGTATGTTGCCCATGCTGGTCTGGAGCTCCTGGGCTCAAACGATTCTCCTGCCTTGGCCTTCCAAAGTAATGGGATTATAGGAGTGAGCCACCGTGCCCGGTTGGGTTAGTTATTATTAACATTTTTTGCCAACAAGGTAGTGATAAGTTTGTTAGAAATAGACCAATCGTTCTCGATTGGGGAGTGATTCTTTTTTTTTGAGACGGAGTCACCCTCTGTCGCCCAGACTGGAGTGCAGTGGTGCGATCTTGGCTCACTGCAAGCTCCGCCTCCCGGGTTCACACCATTCTCCTGCCCCAGCCTCCCGAGTCGCTGGGACTACAGGCACCCGCCACCACGCCTGGCTAATTTTTTTTGTATTTTTAGTAGAGACGGGGTTTCACCATGTTAGCCAGGATGGTCTGTATCTCCTGACCTTGTGATCCTCCCGCCTCGGCCTCCCGAAGTGCTGGGATTACAAGTGTGAGCCACCGCGCCTGGCCTGGGGGGCGATTCTTCTACTCCCTCCACAGGGCACATGTGGCGATGGCTGGAGACATTTTTGGTTGTCACTGTCACAACAAGGGAGTGGTTGCCACTACTGAAGCAGTGTCATTGTTTGGGGCAAATACCCGGAGTTTGTCATCTTGCGCCAAGATTAAGGACATGGACACGCATGAAGAGTAAGTTTAGGAGTGGAGGTTTAATAGGCAAAAGAAAGAGAAAAGAGAGCTGTGAGCAGTGGCTCATGCCTGAAATTCCAGAATTTTGGGAGGCTGAGGTGGGGGCGGATCACCTGAGGTCAGGAGTTCAAGACCAACCTGACCAACATGGTGAAACCCTGTCTCTACTGAAAATGCAAAATTAGCCAGGGGTGGTGGCACATGCCTGTAATCCCAGCTACTTGGGATGCTGAGGCAGGAGAGTGGCTTGAATCTGGGAGGCGGAGGAGGCAGAGGTTGTAGTGAGCCAAGATTGCATCACTGCACTCTAGACTGGGCGACAGAGCGAGACTCCATCTCAAAAACAAAAAAAGAAAAAAAGAAAGAAAGAAAGTAGAACAGCTCCCTCCCTTGCGAGAAAGAGGGATGCCCGAAAGGAAAATCCCGCTCACTGACTAGATTTTACAGTCAGGCGCTAGATTTTATAGTCAGGCTGAGGAGGCGGTGTCTGAATTACGTAGGGCCCACAGATTGGTTGGGCCAGGTGTGACATTTACATACTGCTTGGGGAAGGCCAGTTGCCCTACCATCTTGTCTGCTCCTTACTGTACACATGACTGGCAAAGAGAAGGGAAGATGGAGCTGCCATTTTGATCATGTCTAGTCTCAGGTAGCTTTTTCGTATTGGCACAGCTGCTGGCATTGACCCATAAGCTTCCAGCTTGCTTGTCTATGTCTGCAGCTCAATTTTACAGGCTGCTCTTTGTTAGAAAATAAAATGATTCACTTTGGGAGGCCGAGGCAGGTGAATCACGAGGTCAGGAGATCGAGACCATCCTGGCTAACATGGTAAAACCCCGTCTCTACTAAAAATACAAAGAATTAGCCGGGCGTGGTGGCGGGCACCTGTAGTCCCAGCTACTTGGGAGGCTGAGGCAGGAGAATGGCGTGAACCCGGGAGGTGGAACTTGCAGTGAGCTGAGAGTGAGTGCCAGTGCACTCCAACCTGGGAGACAGAGCGAGACTCCGTCTCAAAAAAAAAAAAAAAAAAAAAAAGAAAATGATTTTGGAGCTGCTCTTTGTTAAAAGGAAAACCTCACTGAGGACTTCCTTACCCTCACTATCTGCCTAAGTAATTTCTTTTTAACTCCTATATCACTATTTATTTATCTATTTTTGAGATGGAGTCTTGTTCTGTCACCCAGGGTGGAGTGCAGTGGCGTGATCTCGGCTCACTGCAACCTCCGCCTCCTCGATTCAAGTGATTCTCCTGCTTCAGCCTCCTGAGTAGCTGGGATTACAGGCATGCACCCCCATACCCAGCTAATTTTTGTATTTTTTGTACACATGGGAATTTCATCATGTTGGCCAGGCTGGTCTTGAACTCCTGACCTCAGGTGATTCACCCACCTTGGCCTCCCAAAGTGCTGGGATTACAGGTGTGAGCCACCATGCCCGGCCTGATTACTTAATTCTTTATTTGTTCATTATTTCAATGACAATTCCTTGAACTCCTAATTTGGGGTTGGTCTTCTTTCCTTCCTCAAGAAGCTCACAGTCTAGAGACTGATTACATGATGTAATTACATATTTATATAAATGCTGTCAGTTGGCCAGAGACAATAATGGATACCATTGGATACTTGGATCTCTTTTTTGCAGCAGTGTGGCAGGCCTTAATGTACTCTGTCTTGGTCTGTCTTTCTTGGTCTGGGATAGATTCCTGTCTTTAGCTGGCAGCGCGCGCACACACACACACACACACACACACACACATTCACACACTGTCATATGTAGGTACCTACGCGCACACTGTGTGTGTCTATACCTATATCTATAAGTAGATATAGATATAGACCCCTCTTGGTATATGCACGGTATTGGTTCCAGGACCGTCCATATATGCTCAAATCCAATCCGTGCATACTCAAGTCCCATAGGGTCCTTTGGAACTCGCTCATGAAAAGTCAGTCCTTCCTCTTTGTGGGTTTTGCATCCTGACTATATATATATATATATATATTTTTTTTTTTTTTTTTTTTTTTTTTTTTTGAGACAGAGTCTTGCTCTGTCACCCAGCCTGGAGTGCAGTGGCAGCATCTCCTCTCACTCTCACTGCAGCCTCTGCCTCCTGGATTCAAGTGATTCTTCTCCCTCAGCCTCCGGGGTTGCTGAGATTACAGGCATGCGCCACCATACCTGGCTAATTTTTGTATTTTTATTAGAGATGAGGTTTCACCGTGTTGGCCAGGCTGGTCTCGAACTCCTGACCTCAAGTGATCCACCTGCCTCGGCCTCCCAAAGTGCTGGGATTACAGGCTTGAGCCGCCGTGCCTAGCCCGGCAGTACTGTATTTTTGATTCACATTTGGTTGAAAAATGTCCTTGTGTAAATGGATCCCCGCAGTTCAAATGTGTGCTGTTCAACTGTATATATAGTGATATATCTATAGTGAGCTGGATAATGATACACATATAGTGGTATACCTAATGGTATATCTATATCTATCTATAGGTATATGTATATATACCACAGATATATATATAATATATAATTATATATAATATATAAATATGTACTATTGTGTAGTAATATGATATATGGTAATCATATATATTTACATATAATATGTACTTTATCCTGAATAATATATATTTTTATATAATATATATTTTGTCCTAAATCCATCCCCATTTGCTAACTTTGGGCTTTGTAAATATTTGTTACTGATGTTGTTACCTGGGTAGGCTCCGGGGATCAGCCTGCACTCACCTCTTTCTTGCCTTGGGTTGTCTTTGAGGAGTTCGTGTCTGCAAAAGACATCATGATGGAGTTACTATTGGAACTGAGAGTGACCAGGCAGAGGGGTGGGCAGGTAGGGTAAGTAATGGGGTAGGCAACTTTGCACCTAGAAGGTGAAAGCCTGAACTCATAGTCTTTATCTGTTGTTTATTTTTTAAAAAATTTAAAAATTTTTAATTTAAAAATATTTATTTTTATTTTTATTTTTATTTTGAGACAGAGTCTCACTCTGTTGCCCAGGCTGGAGTGCAATGGTGCAACCTTGGTTCACTGCAACCTTCACCTCCTGGGTTCAAGTGATGCTTATGCCTCAGCCTCCTGAGTAGCTGGGATTACAGGCATGCACCTGCAGGCCCGGCTAATTTTTGTATTTTTAGTAGAGAGGGGGTTTCACCATGTTGGCCAGGCTGGTCTCAAACTCCTGACCTCGTGATCCGCCTGCCTCAGCCTCCCAAAGGGCTGGGATTACAGGCATGAGCCATTGCACCCGGCTTTGTTTTTTTTTTTTAGACAGGGTCTCATTCTGCTCATTCTGTTGCCCAGGGTGGAGTGCGGTGGCACAATCTTGGCTCATTGCAATCTCAGCCTCCTGGACTCAAGCAATCCTCTGCTTCAGCCCCCCGAGTAGCTGGGATTATAGGCATGTACCACCACACTCGGCTAATTTTTTTTTTTTTCATATTTTTTGTAGAGATGGGGTTTTGCCATGTTGGCCAGTCTGGTCTCAAATTCCTGACCTCAGGCGATCCATCCACCTTGGCCTCCCAAAATGTGAGGATTACAGGCATGAGCCACCGCGCCTGGCCTCCAAATTATTTTATTCCAGCTTGACTGGAAATTAGAACTGAAATAGCCAAGAAAACAGAAAATTAGAAGCCGCCTGTGTTTAAAGTCAGCCTGGATGGGAATGATAACTGAAACAGAAGCATCAACGTCTGGTCATCAGCTGTTAATGAAGACTTTTGTGTTGGTTCCTGTGCTTAGTGAGGGCATCTCTACTTTAGAAATTCGAGGAAGGGTGCACCTGTAGACCCAGCTGCTTGGGAGGCTGAGGCAGGAGGATCACATGAGCCCAGGCGTTTGAGACCAGCCTGGCCAACATGGCAAAACCCTGTCTCTACCAAAAATAAAAAATTAGCTGGGCATGGTGGTGGGTGCCTGTAATCCCAGCTACTTGGGAGGCTGAGGCAGGAGAATCGCTTGAACCTAGGAGGCAAAGGTTGCAGTGAGCCGAAGTCCACCACTGCACTCCAGCCTGGTAGACAGAACGAGACTCTCTCTGAAAAAAAAAAAGAACAGGGAAAGGCTAGCAAATGTTTACATATGTTTTATCATCATGCTGAGGTTAAATCTGTACTTATTCTACGTCTTGGTTTTCAGCTCAGTCTATTTGCTTGAAAGCACAAACAGCTTTGTTTTAATACTGAACATTTTATTTTAAGAGTTCAAGAACTTTGACTTACAAGCCTGAGTCTAGAATATGTTTGTTATAGGAAGCCGTATTCATTGTAGAGAATTGCCCTTTTGAACCAAAGCTACACACTTTATCACTGGGCGGGGATGTGGGTTGCTTAGAGCTGCCAGCCTTGGTAATAACGAGCCCCAAATGGGCTCAGTCTTTGTAAAAGGATGGTGCAGAACTCTTAACATTAGGAAAACAACCAAAGGCATTTTTCTTTTTTATAAAATAAGACAAATTTAAGAGATTAACATCAGAACCCAGGTAGAATCACTGTCTGCCTCTACACTGTCAATAGAGGTGCACATTGCTTAGTAAAAGACAGATTTACGGCTGGGCGCTGTGGCTTATGCCTATAATCCCAGCACTTTGAGAGGCCAAGGCAGGAGGATTGCTTGAGACCAGGAGTTTGAGGCCAGCCTGGGTGACTTAGTGAGAATCCCATCTCTACAAAAAACGAAGAAATTAACCAGGTATGGTGGCTCACATCTATAATCTCAGCTACTCAGGAGGCTGACGTGGGAGGATTGAGCCTAGAAGTTCAAGGCTGTAGTGAGCTTTGATGGTGCCACTGCACTTCAGCCTGGGTGACAGAGTGAGACCCCATCTCTGAAGAATTTTTAAAAAGTCTCTCTTATTATCCCAACAGTAGCCAATACCTCATGGGTGGTCTACCAAGTCTCATCTCTTTTTCCCATATAGACTTTGCCCATCCGTGTTTTCCATGGGAGTGGTCATATTTATATGACACAGCATCTCTCCCTGGACACCGATCCACGGGTGCACATGAGGCTCAAACTGGGCCAACGTGTTCATTCCCGAGGAATTTGCAGTGGGGTCTCAGAGAGAGAGTCAACTGATCTATCTTTGGTTGGTTGGGGGAAAACAAAAACAAAAACAAAACAAAACAAAAACAAAAACAAAACAAAACAAAAACATGGTAAGATCTGGAGCGGTTGGTGGTCATATTCCCCCCCCCCTTTTTTTTTTTTGAGACAGAGTTTCGCTCTGTTACCCAGCGTGGGGTGCAGTGGTGCGATCTTGTCTCACTACCACCTCCGCTTCCTGGGATCAAGCGATTCTTGTGCCTCAGCCTCCCCAGTAGCTGGGATTACAGGCACCCACCACCACACCCAGCTAATTTTTGTATTTTTAGTAGAAATCGGGTTTCGCTATGTTGGCCAGGCTGGTCTTGAACTCCCGGTCTTGAGTGTTCTTTTTTGTAAAATAAGACAAATTTAAGAGATTAACATCAGAACCCAGGTAGAATCACTGTCTGCTTCTACACTGTCAATAGAGGTGCGCATTGCTTAGTAAAAGACAGATTTACGGCTGGGCGCTGTAGCTTATGCCTATAATCCCAGCACTTTGGGAGGCCAAGGCAGGAGGATTGCTTGAGACCAGGCCTTGGCCTCCCAAAGTACTGGGATTACAGGCGTGAGCCAACCCTCCCGGCCGATGGACATATTTTCTGTCCTGTGGTCTAGGAAGCAGAGAAAGCCAGCCTGCAGTGAAAGAGAAGAAAGGAGTAGACCCAAAGACGATCAGAGACAGGGAATAGGAGATGCACACTAGGGGTGTCGAGTCCCAGTTTTAGTTAATTCCAGAAGCCCAGCTGCATTCCTGTCCTTGCAGGGCATGGCCATGCATCCTTTTCATAAACGCTTCTTTTCTGCCTGTTAGCCTGAGTGAGTTTCTCTTCCTTGCAATTCCAAGAATGTGGTCTCAATCACCACCTTATCACTTCCTCCATCTCCAAACTACAGTTCCCCTTCTCACCCCATTATTTCCCTCAACTTGAACTTCCTTCTTTCCTTCTAGTTCCCTGCAGAACATAAAAACCATATCGTGGCCCCACAACAAGTACATATTTTCTGATGTAAGAGTCAATAAAAAATGAGGAAGGACTCCTGTCTGTAAGAAGTCCCAGCACTTTGGGAGGTTGAGGCCGGTGGATCAAAAAAATTAGCTCGGAGTTGTGGTGCACGTCTATCATCTCAGCTACTCGGGAGACTGACACAGGAGAATCGCTTGAGCCCAGGAGGCGGAGGTTTCAGCCACTGCACTCCAGCCTGGGCTACAGAGCGAGACTCTGTCTCAAAACAAAACAAAACAAAACAAGCAAACGAGAAAATAGAGGAAGGAAGGAGGACACAAACGTTCTTACCCTGACAGGTGTTCTCACTGGAATTACTGAATCGTTCTTCCCCAGACTGGAGTCTATATCCTGGGACACAGCGACAGTAGAAACTTCCTTCGACATTGTGACATGCGGCGTTTGATCCACAATATACACTATAGGGTGGTCCACATTCATTAATATCTGGAACACGAAGAAGGAATTGTGTCATTCATTCAGCAAAGATTTATTGAGCATCTACTATGTGTCAGGAGTTGCGCTCTTTACCCCAGGGTCTGTCCTGGCTTTCCGAGACAAATCAGTTTAGGTAATGGTTATCTTGGTTTTTTGCCGTCTTCATTGACTTTGGTAGGGTTCTTCAAGAAGCAGACGTTGAGATGAGGATGTAAGTACAAGTACTTTATTTGGGAGGGGATCCCAGGAAACACTGGGAGGGAAGTCGTGAAATGAAACAAGAAACTCTCTTTTCTTTCTGAGACACAGTCTCGCTCTGTCATCCAGGCTGGAGTGCAATGGCAGGATCTCGGCTCTCTGCAACCTCTGCCTCCTGAGTTCAAGCAATTCTCCTGTCTCAGCCTCCCAAATAACTGGGATTACAGGCAAGCACCACCATGCCCGGCTGATTTTTGTATTTTTAGCAGAGACAGCGTTTCACTATGTTGGCCAGGCTGGTCTCAAACTCCTGACCTCAGGTGATCCATCTGCCTTGGCCTCCCAAAGTGCTGGGATTACAGGCGTGAGCCACCGTGCCTGGCTGAAACAAGGAACGATCTCAAATGAACAGCCAAGTTTCCAAAACAGCCCCCGTTTTGCCTCCCTTTTGCTCCTGTCTCTGGATGACTGGCAAATTACCCCTGGACAGGTGCAGGGGTCACACCTGTAATCCCAGCACTTTGGGAGGCCAAGGCGGGAGGATTGCTTGAGCTCAGGAGTTTGAGACTAGCCTGGACAACATGGTGATAAACCATCTCTACAAAAAATTAAAAAAAAATTAGCTGGGCGTGGTGGCACGCCTGTAGTCACAGCTACTTGAGCGGCTTGATTCCAGGAGTTGGAGGCTGCAGTGAGTGGCTTATTTATTTTGATCAGAGAGTCTCGATCTGTCGCCTAGGCTGGAGTGCAGTGGTGCAATCTCGGCTCACTGCAACCTCTGCCTCCCAGATTCAGGCTATTCTCATGCCTCAGCCTCTTGAGTAGCTGAGATTATAGGCGCCCACCACCATGCCCGGCTAAGTTTTGTATTTTTAGTAGAGATGGGGTTTTGCCATTTTGGCCAGGCTGGTCTCGAACTCCTGACCTCAAGTGATCCGCCCGCCTCGGCCTCCCCAAGTGCTGGGATTACAGGCTTGAACCACTGTTTCCAGCCTGTGGTGAGCTTTGATCATGCCACATTAGTCCAGCCTGGGCAACAGAGCAAGACCCTGTCTCTAAAAATAATAATACAATAATAATAATAATAATAATAAAATACTTTAC
This sequence comes from Macaca nemestrina, assembly GCF_043159975.1. NCBI lineage: Eukaryota > Metazoa > Chordata > Mammalia > Primates > Cercopithecidae > Macaca > Macaca nemestrina. Next base: position 13,988,325 of record NC_092144.1, read on the forward strand.
CGTTACATGTCTCCAAGGGGAATGTGAATAGTTTCTGCCCAGATCCAGAAATATATCCACTGTTGCAGGTGCAGTGACTGTTATTGACACAGGAAGCATTTGGGGGGCAGTTACAGGAAGCTGCAGGGAGAAGAGAGGCAGGTTAAATGGACTGGGGTCACAAACTCTCCTGTTATAATTAGGCCCTGCCTCTGGATCACCTGAGGTAAGGAGTTCAAGACAAGCCTGGTCAACATGCTAAAACCCCATCTCTACTAAAAATACAAAAAATAGCCAGGTGTGGTGGCTCATGCCTATAATCTTAGCTACTCAGGAGGCTGAGGCAGGAGAATTGCTTGAACTCGTGAGGTGGAGGTTGCAGTGAGCTGAGATTGCACCACCGCAGGAGAATTGCTCGAACTCGTGAGGTGGAGGTTGCAGTGAGCTGAGATTGCACCACCGCACTCCAGCCTGGGTGACAGAGGGAGACTCCATTTCAAAACATATATATTTGTTACATAGGTATACGTGTGCCATGTTGGTTTGCTGTACCCATCAACTCGATATTTACATTAGGTATTTCTCCTAATGCTATCCCTCCCCCAGTCCCCCACTCCCCTGACATATTATATACGTAAATAATAATAATAATAATGAGGCCTCGCCTCTGGGCAGGGCCTTTCAGGGCTGAGGAAACCTGTGTCTTTTCCTCTTGTGAGATCTAAGCACATTAAAAAATTAGAGTGTCCAGGCACGGTGGCTCACTCCACCTGGTGAGAATTTTCACATGGTGAAACCCCATCTCTACTGAAAAATACAAAATTAGCCAAGTGTGGTGGCAGGTGCCTGTCATCCCAGCACTTTGGGAGGCTGAGGCTGGTGGATCACCTGAGGTCAGGAGTTCAAGACCAGCCTGGCCAACATGGTGAAACCCCGTCTCTACTAAAAATACAAAATTAGCCGAGTGTAGTGGCTCATGCCTGTAATCCCAGCTACTCAGGAGGTTGAGGCAGGAGAATTGCTTGAACCCGGGAGGCAGAGGTTTCAGAGAGCCAAGGTCACACCATTGCAATCTCACTGTGGTGAGAAGCATGGTGAGTGGCATGGTGAGCATACCTATTAACATCTGTAATTCCAATGCTTTAGGAGGCCAAGGTAGGAGGATTCCTTGAGGTTGGAGTTGGAGAGCAGCCTGGGTAACATAGCAAGACGCTATTGCTATAAAAAATAGTTTAAAAATTAGCCAGGCATGGTGGTATGTGCCTGTAGCCCCAGCTACTCTGGAGGCTGAAGTGGGAGGATTGCTTGAGCCCAGGAGTTTGAGGCTGCAATGAGTCGTGGTCATGTCATTGCACTGTAACCTGGGTGACAGAGTGAGGCTCTGTCTCTAAAACAAACAAAAAAATTTGAATTTCTAGGGTACCATGGGAGATAGATTCTGATCATGGTATATGTTAAGGTATTTTTTCTTTAAGCTTCATGATCATGAAAATGATAAATTCACAGAATTGAAAAAAAAAAATCCAACAATAAGTCTCTTATTACCCCAGATTCTGAGCTGTCTACTGCCTATTGTATACTTTTCAGAAAAATTCCAATCCATAAACACACATATGTGCATCCTTTTTCTTTACATTATAGGAACATAATACACATACCGCTCTGTTCTTTGGTTTTCATGTAAAATTTTGCCTGAGATTTTTTTCCACAGCTTCACGTGTGGAGAAACCTCATTATTTTAAAAGGCATTGCAGTGTTCATCCTGGGGATGGACAGTGCCAAATATGCAACTGAAGCAGGGGTGTAATTGACCATGCACGCAAGTCTTAATGCATTTTGGATTTTGTTTTATTTTACTTTATTTTTTAAGAGATAGGGTCTCGCTCTATTGCCTGGGCTGGCGTGCAGTGGCATGATCATAGCCCACTGCATCCTCAATCTCCTGGGCTGAAGTGATCCTCCTGCCTCAGCCTTCTGAGTGGCTCAGATTACAGGCATGTGCCAAAATGCCCAGCTAATTAAAAAATTTTTTTTGTAGAGATGGGGGTCTTGCTGTGTTGCCCAGGCTGCTCTCTTAACTCCTTGGGCTCAAGTGATCTACCTGCCTTGACCTCCCAAAGCACTGGGATTACAGGTGTGAGCCACCATGCCTAGTCTTTGGAATTTTATTTTTGGGTAAAAATAAAATTATATGTTATATAATTTGTATGTTATAATATAATATATAACAATATATAATTGTATATTATAATATATAAGTTATATATTTATACACATATATACACATACACACACACATACATATATATATATATAGTGTTTTCTTTATCCACTTGTTGATTGATGGGCATTTGAGCTGGTTCCATAGTTTTGCAATTGTGAATTGTGCTGCTGTAAACATGCTTGTGCAAGTATGTTTTTGTATGATGGTTCTTTTCCTCTGGGTAGATACCCAGTCGTGGGATTGCTGGATCAAATGGTAGAGCTACTTTTAGTTCTTTAAGGAATCTCCACAGTGTTTTCCAAGGTGGTTGTACTAGTTTTAATTCCCACCATCGGCGTAAAGTGTTCCCTTTTCACTACATCCAAGCCAACATCTATTATTTATTTATTTATTTTTGGGACAGAGTCTCGCTCTGTCGCCCAGGCTGGAGTGCAGTGGCTTGATCTTGGCTCACTGCAAGCTCCGCCTCTCGGGTTCACGCCATTCTCCTCCCTCAGCCTCCCGACTAGCTGGGACTACAGGCGCCCGCCACCACGCCAGGCTAATTTTTTTGTGTGTATTTTTAGTAGAGATGGGGTTTCACCGTGTTAGCCAGGATGGTCTCGATCTCCTGACCTCGTGATCTGCCTGCCTCGGCCTCCGCTGGGATTACAGGCGTGAGCCACTGCGCCCGGCCAATATCTATTAGTTTTTTGATTATGGCCATTCTTGCAGGAGTAAGGTGGTATTGCATTGTGGTTTTGATTCGCATTTCCCACATAATTAGTCATGTTGAGAATTTTTTCATGTTTCTAGGCCATTTTTTTTTTTTTTTTTTAAAGACAGAGTCTTGCCCTGTCGCCCAGGCTGGAGTGCAAAGGTGTACTTTTGCACTCCACTGTAGCCTCCACCACCCAGGTTCAAGCGATTCTCCTGTCTCAGCCTCCCGAGTAGCTGGGGTTACAGATGCACCCCACCACACCTGGCTAATTTTTGTGTTTTTGGTAGAGACGGGGTTTCACCATGTTGGCCAGGGTGGTTTCAAACTCCCGACTTCAAGTGACCCACCTGCCTCAGCCTCTCAGAGTGCTGGGATTACAGGCGTGAGCCACTGTGCCTGGCCTGTTGGCCATTTGTATATAGAAGAGGTGGTATTGTACTCAGTGGAGCAAAATAGTCATCCACTAAGTATGCACAATTCTCCTAGGGGCACAGGGAGAGGCGGTACCCTCTGCCACTCGTTTCTTTCCTATCCCTTCCCTTCCTGCCTAGGTTCTGCTTAGTCAAAGTCAGCTCTAAAAATCTACCCTTAATCTTTTCTAGGACTTAATACCTTACCATACTGAGTATGCTGGTTTACTCAGTATGGGGAGTGGGAGGCTGGGGGAGGGATAGCATTAGGAGATATACCTAATGTAAATGTCAAGTTGATGGATGCAGCACACCAACATGGCACATGTATGCCTACGTAACAAATCTGCACGTTGTGCACATGTACCCTAGAACTTAAAGTATCATAAAAAAAAAAAAAAAGAAAAAAAGGAAATTTACCATCTTAGCCATTACTAAGTGTACAGTTCAGTGGAATTTAATACATTCATAATGTTGTGGAACCATCTCCATAACTGTTTTCATCTTGTAAAACTGAAACTCTATACCCACTGAACATTCACTCCAGGCTGGGCTTGGTGGCTCATGCCTGTAATCCCAGCAATTTGGGAGGTCGAGGTGGGCAGGCGATTTGAGGCCAGGAGTTGGAGACCAGCCTGGGTGTCATGGTGAAACCCAGTCTCGACAAAAAATGCAAAAATCAGCCCAGCATGGCGTGTGTCTCTAGTCCCAGCTACTCGGGAGGCTGAGGCACAAGATTCACTTGAACCCGGGAGGCAGAGGTTGCAGTGAGCCGAGATAGCACTACTGCACTCCAGCCTGGGTGGCACAGTGAGACTCTGTCTCAAAAAAAGAAGAAGGCCGGGCGTGGCGGCTCAAGCCTGTAATCCCAGCACTTTGGGAGGCCAAGATGGGCGGATCACGAGGTCAGGAGATCGAGACCGTCCTGGCTAACACGGTGAAACCCCGTCTCTACTAAAAAATAACAGAAAAAGTAGCCAGGCGAGGTGGCGGGTGCCTGTAGTCCCAGCTACTCGGGAGGCTGAGGCAGGAGAATGGCGTGAACCCGAGAGGTGGAGCTTGCAGCGAGCTGAGATCCGGCCACTGCACTCCAGCCTGGGCGACAGAGCGAGACTCGTCTCAAAAAAAAAAAAAAATTAAAAAATTAAAAAAAAAGGAAGAAGAAGAAAAAAAGAGACTCTCAGGCTCCACCCTACACCTGAGTCCTTCCCAGATTCTTAACCCGCAGAAACCAAGAGTGATAACCAGACAAACTTCTTTTTTTTTTTTTTTTCTTAGATTCAAGAGGTACATGTGAATCCAGAGAGAGAGTCCCAGGGGAGTAACGTTAAACAGAAATGACCTTATTTCATTATTTGTTGACTTGTTTATAATCAGAATGATAATAATTACCGTTCCTTTGTCTCTTCCCACTAGAATGTCTGCTTCATGAGACCTTGTGTGTTTTATTTTCTGTTCTATCTCCACGTTGTACCCATTGTGGTTAGCAAAAACAGACAGATTAAAAATCAAACAAGAAGATAAATAAAAGGCTATATCAATTAAGCAAACAAGTAATGAAACACAGGAGCAAGCCTTCCCAAATACTGCTCTCAGAACAGGCACTTTTCTCAAGCCCATTGGAGAAAAGTAGATCCAGGTCCAGCTCTGGGTCCACACCTTCCCTGTCCTGGCTCTGAGCACTCACCTTTGATTTTCGGAATCACAGCTCCAAAGAAGCTCAGCAGAAAGCAGAGGCCTGGAATAGATGGGAAACAGAAGGGAGAGACACGAAACAATTGAGGAATGATTTCAAGAAATGCCCCAAGGGCTGTGTGTCAGTTATCTATCACTGTAACAAATCACAAAAATGTAATGACTTAAAAAACATTTTTGTTGAGTATGGAGATCTCTCAAAGAACTAAAAATAGGACCGCTGTTGGACCCAGCAATCCCACTACTGGGTATCTACCCAAAGGAAAAGAAATCATTATATCAAAAAGACACCTGCACTCATATGTTTACAGTAGCATTATTCACAATAGGCAAGTCATGGAGCCAACCTAAGTGTCCACCAACAGTTGACTCGATAAGGAAAATATGCCATATATGCACCATGGAATACTATGCAGCCATAAGAAAGAATGAAATCATGCCCTCAGCAGCAACACTGATGGAGCTGGAGGTCATTATCCTAAGTGAACTAACTCAGAAGCAGAAAATCAAATATTGTATGTTCTCACTTATATGTGGGAGCTAAACAACAGGCAGACCTGGACGTGAAGATGGAGACAATAGACTCTGGGGATTTCATAATAGCCATGACTTGGCTATTGTGAATAGTGCTGCCATAAACATATGAGTGCAGGTGTCTTTTTGATATAACGATTACTTTTTTTTTTTTTTGGAGACAGAGTCTTTTTCTGTCACTCAGGCTGGAGTGCAGTGGCGCAATCTTGGCTCACCGCAACCTCTGCCTCCCAGGTTCAATCGATTCTCCTGCCTTAGCCTACCAAGTAGCTTGGATTACAGGTGCTCGCTACCACTCCCGGCTAATTTTTCTATTTTTAGTAGAGAGGGGGGTTTCAACATGTTGGCCAGGCTCGTGTTGAACTCCTGACTTCAAGTGATCCACCTTGCCTCAGCCTCCCAAAGTGCTGAGATTACAGGCATGAGCCACTGTGCCTAGCCCAGTGATTATTATTATTATTTTTTTGGGTAGATACTCAGTAGTGGGATTTCTGGGTCCAACAGTAGTTCTATTTTTAGTTCTTTCAGAGATCTCCATACTCAACAAAAATGTTGTTTTAAGCCACTAAAAAAGGGGAGGATGTGGGGTGGTGAGAGTTGAAAAATTACCTATTGGGTACAATGTTTAATATTTGGGTGATGGGTACATCAGAAACCCAGTCTCCACCATTATGCACGTAATATCCATGTAACATTCAAGCACATGTACCTCTTGAATCTAAGAAAAAAATGTTTGTTTTGTTATCACTCTTGGTTTCTGTGGGTCAAGAATCTGGGAAGGGCTCAGCTGGGTGGTTCTAGCTTGATGGTCTCATATGATTGTAGTCAATTAGTGGATGGGGCTGCAACAGCTGAGAACTAGCTGGGCATTGTTGTCCCTTCACCTGTTGTCTCAGGGAGATGGGCTGCTTTGGGCTTCCTTCCAACATGGAGACCTGAAGCAGGCTGCTTTAATGGCACATCTAAGCTCTAAGCATGAGTGTCCCAGCCAGTGAGGCTGTATCTCCTCTTGACACTCATCCCTGAAAGTCACCCAGCTCTGCTTTCATCATATTCCCTTGGTTACAAGCAAGTTACAAGCTCATTCATATTCAAGTGGAGAAGAATCAAGTTCTTCCTCCTTATGAGAGACCAGCAAGATTCTAGAAACACATTTTGGATGGGGGATATTATTTCCGCCTTTTTGGAAAATAGTCTGCTCAGGCTGGCTCTGTTGTGTCTGGTAAAGAGCCCTTTGCTCTTCCCCATGCCTTTCCAACATCAGGAGGTGTCATCAGTCATGTTCCTGCTTCTGCAAAGACCTAAAGATGCTGGACAGATGGACTGCTTTTTTTCTCTTCCTTTCCCAATCTTCCATCCCTCTGATCACTTGTTCTCACTGTACCTTCTTTTCATTCTCTTATGGCTTCCGTGGGTCAGGAATCTGTGAAGGGCTCAGTTGGGTGGTCCTGGAATGCTTATTTACAGAATTATTTGCCATTTGTAAGAATGGTATTAAAAATATTTAACAACTGGTATGGTGCAGGAATTGACCAATAGAATAAACCCAGGAGACCCTCTCTGATGCATCAGGCATTAGCCTTTCAGCTGCTCAGTTGGGGTCCCCAAGCAAGGTCTGGACTGGCAGGAGTGTCCCAGGAACTGGTTCTGGGTAATGATTATTTACAAATGGTGTGGAACTTTTTCAGTATAAACAACCATCATAGCCTTCTGGTGTGCACTACTTGAAATTGAGCTCTGGTGACTCATAACCTTATTTGCAACATTGGTTATCCCCTAAGAAGGTGGATCCTGATAACAAAAGGGTCTTTGTCTGCCAAATAGGGTAATGGGTATAGATGAGAGTGAACTATTTTGGTGGAGCTGCGATAAAGTTTGATTTCTGTGCATGATAAAGGACCGGGGTTGGAAGGATCAAGAGAAGAGCTGAGGCTGAGAGTCTAGAGTAGGTGGAGAAGGGACACTGTGGCTACCCAGAGGAGGCTCAGCAGGGAGGAGATGTGGAAGCTGATGGCTAAGAAGCGAGACTTGAAGCAGGTGGGACTTTTTCTGAATAAAATGTAATGTAGCATCCCTCTATCTTGCCTATGAATGAGATAGTAAAATCTACCTTGCTCACTGATTTTTCCCCATGTTTAAAGTTATGATACAATACACATAACATGAAATTTACCATCTTAACCATTTTTAAGTGTACAGTTTAGTGGAATTCAGTATATTCATAATGTTTTGCAACCATCTCCATAACTCTTTTCATTTTTTTTTTGAAATGGAGTCTCACCCTGTTGCTCAGGCTGGAATGCAACGGTGTGATCTTGGCTCACTGCGACCTCCACCTCCTGGGTTCAAGCAATTCTCCTGCCTCAGCCTCCTGAGTAGCTGGGATTGTAGGCACGTGCCTCCATGCCCAGCTAATTTTTGTATTTTTAGTAGAGATGGGGTTTCACTATGTTGGCCTGGCTGGTTTTGAACTCCTGACCTCATGATCTGCTCGCCTCGGCCTGCCAAAGTGCTGGGATTACAGGTGTGAGCCACTGCACCTGGCCAACTCTTTTCATTTTTTAAAACTAGAACTCTATACCGCTGAGTATATCTTACTCTCTCCTGTCCTGTGAGTTTCCCACTAAAAGGTTTGCTGCCAGACATATTGGATCTCCTTTACATGTTATTTGTTTCTTTTTTTCATGCTGCTTTTAGGGTCCTCTCTTTGTCCTTGACCTTTGAGAGTTTAATTATTATATGCCTTGGAGTCTTCTTGTTTTAATTGAATCTCCTTGGTGATCTTGGACCTATATGGATCCTATATGGATATTAATTTATTTCTCTAGATTTGCAAACTTCCCTGCCATTATTTCTTTGAATAAACCTTCTGTCGACAAAAAGAGTCAAACTCTGCAAAATATTTGAAGAGATTTGTTCTGAGCCAAGTATGAGTGACTAATGGTCCATGACACTGCCCTCAAGAGATCTTGAGAACATGTGCCTAAGGTGGTCAGGGTACAGCTTAATTTTATACACTTTAGGGAGGCATGAGACATCAATCAAATACATGTAAGATATACATTGGTTCTGTCCAGAAAGGTGGGACAACTGGAAGTGGGGCTTCCAGGTCATAGACAGATTGAAAGATTTTCTGATTGGTAATTGTTGAAAGAGTTGTTATTGTCTAAAGACTTAGGAATGTGGCTGGGTGCGGTGGCTCATGCCTGTAATCCCAGCGGTGGCTCATGCCTGTAATCCCAGCACTTTGGGAGGCTGAGGCAGGCAGCCTGAGGTCGGGAGTTCGAAACCAGTCTGACCACCATGGAGAAACCCTGTCTCTACTAAAAATACAAAATTAGCCGGGCGTGGTGGCACATGCCTGTAATCCCAGCTTCTTGGGAAGCTGAGGCAGGAAAATGGCTTGAACCTGGGAGGTGGAGGTTGTGGTGAGCTGAGATTGTGCCATTGCACACCAGCCTGGGCAACAAGAGTGAAACTCCAACTCAAAAAAAAAAAAAAAAAGACTTAGGAATGTTTGGGTTAAGATAAAGGAGTCGTGGAGACCAAGGTTTTATCACACAGACTGTAAATGTTTCTTTTCTTTTTTTTTCTTTTTTTTTTTTGAGACAGAGTCTCACTCTGTCACCCAGGCTAGAGTGCAGTGGCACGATCTTGGCTCACTGCAAACTCTGCCTCCCGGGTTCACGCCATTCTCTGGCCTCAGCCTCTTGAGTAGCTGGGACTACAGGTGCCCACCACCAAGCCCAGCTTATTTTTTGTAATTTTAGTAGAGACAGGGTTTCACCATGTTAGCCCGGATGGTCTCGATCTCCTGACAGCCTCCGAAAGTGCTGGGATTACAGGCATGAGCCACCACACCTGGCTGATTGTAAATGTTTCTTATCAGACTTAAAGAGTTTGTTGGAATTCTCAGTAATTCCAAAAGGGAGGAGTGTATAAAGAGGTATGTTCCACTCCCTCCCATTTCCCATCATGAGCTAGTTTTTCAGCTTAGCTTTAGAATGCCCTTGTTGAGAGGAAGGGTCCATTCAGATGGTCAGGGGGCTTAGAATTCTATTTTTGGTTTACACTTCTACCCCTATCTATTTCTTCACTCCCTCTTTTAGGTCAATTACTCTTAGATTTACCATTTTGAGGCTGTTCTCTGTATCTCATAAGCATTTAAACATTTTTTTCTTTTTTTTCCTCTCTGACTGTATTTTTGAGTAGCCTGACTTTGAGCCAACAGAATTTCTTCTGCTTGATCAATTCTTCTGTTGAGACAGTTGATGCATTTTTTAGTTTGTCAATTGCGTTTTTCAGCTCCAGGATTTCTGTTTGACTTAAACACTCACTCCTCATTGCTCATTAATGTCTTGGAGAGAAAATTTCCTTTGTGGGGGAATTGTGCAAAGGGCTCAACCCTATTTCCATAATGCCTAAGAGAAAATAGCTCTTACTGCATACTATGCACTTTACACACATACGCTCATTCAGTTTTGCAACGACTTTAGCAGGAAAGTGCTATTAGCATCATCTCCGGTTTTCAGATTAAGAAATGGAGACACGGGGAGGGTGAGTAGCTTGCTCCATTCCCTGGGGCTAGTCAGTGGCAGAGCTGAGGTTAAACATGGGTTCTGGGTTCTAGCTGATAACCCATTACACCACATAGCCTCTCCTTCAGAAATCCCACAGGGGACTACACGCACGGAAGTGCTGTTCAGATTGTAAATACTAGGTTGGCATGTTTATTGTGACAGTGACTTGTCCTTTTTCTCCCGGCAGATGCCACTCACCAGATCTGACTGGAGCCTCAAAGTCCAGTACAGAGTGATATGTGACTTGGTCATTTAGGGCAGTGCAGACCAATGGCAGGATTTTGGAGAAGAGGCCCTGGGGGCTAACTGTGTGACTCTTCAAGATTGGCAATGGGAGCAATCTAAATCTTTCTGGATCCCTCTCTTGAGTTTCCAATTGCTGCTGTCACAAATTACCATGAATGTAGTGGCTTAAAGCAACACTGATTTATTCTCTTGCAGGTCTGGAGGTCAGAAGTCTTAAATCAGCCTCTATAGGCTAAAATCAACAATGTTAGCAGGGCTGGTTTCTTTTGAAAGCTCTAGGGGAGAATCTGTCTCCTTGCCTTTTCCAGCTTCTAGAAGCTGCCTGCAATTCTTGGCTCATAAACCCTTCCCCCTTCTTTAAATCCAGCAGCACGGCATCTTCTTGTCTTCCTGATCTTCCACCTTCCTCTTAAGAGGACCTTTGTGATTATTATATTAGGCCCCCTGGAAAATTCAGGGTACTACCCCCATATTAAGATTCTTAGCTTAATCAACATTTGCAAAGTTTCTTTTACCATGTAAGGTAACATATTAACAGGTTCCAGGGATTAGGATGTGGATGTCTTTGGGGGGACTGTTATTTTTCTTCCCATAATTCTCACTCTTCCCCTAAGAAGACGCCAGGTCCGGTTTGTTATCAGTTACTTATGCAATTGCATTCATAGAACATTTTGAATATTCTCAGCTGGGCTTAACATCAGGCTGATGTTTCCTTTAAAGTCCCCTTCCTCCTACATTTTTTATTTGTATTTTTATTTTTTTGAGGCAGGTTCTCTTTCTGTTGCCCCGGTTGGAGTGGTGCAATCATAGCTCACTATAGCCTTGCACTCCTGGGCTACATGCATGAGATACCACTCGTGGCTAATTAAAAGTTTTTTTTTTTTTTGGTAGAGATTAGTCTTAGTTTGGTAGAGATTAGTCTTTAGTCTAACCAGCAAATTACTCACTAATTTGGGCATGTGTCTTAAGTTAGGGTTTCTGAAGAGTCATTGGTGTGTCAGAATCCCAGAGTTCTAAGAAACTTTAGAAATCATCCACTGACTCATTTTGCAGATAAGGAAACGGGCCCCCTGGGGTTAAGTGGCTGGCACACTAGTTGGGGAAATTTGGGTAAGTTGTTTAACCTCACTAAGTTTCCTGATGTGAAATAGGGTGGCAGTATGACCTACTTTGTGGGGTTTTGGAGATGACCCAAATGAGGGACTGTATGGAGCACAATGTCAGGCAGAAAGTCCTACACTGACGCTGGCTGCCTCTGTCACCATTTGATTTCCTCCTTTCCCATTTGGATGCTTTTTCTTTCTTTCTTGTTGCCTAATTGCTCTGGCTTGCTGCCTATATTATCATTTGAGCTCTGTTGCTCAGGCTGGAGTGCAGTGATGCAATCACAGTTCACTGTAACCTTGAACTCTTGAGCTCAAGCAATCCTCCCACCTCAGCCTCCAGGGTAGCTGGGACTATAGGTGTGTGCCACCAGGCCTGGCTAATTTTTTTTTTTTTTTTTTTTTTTTTTTTTAGTATTTCGTGGAGACAGAGTCTTGCTATGTTGCTCAGATTGGTCTCGAACTCCTGGCTCCAGCAATCTTCCTGCCTTGGCCTGCCAAAGCTCTGGGATTATAGGTATGAGCCACCATGCCCAACCCTAGAATCTTAATTCTTGACCCAATGCTCATGTCTTCACCCTTGCCTGTACCATCTAGTGATACGGGCTAAAAGTTCCTGGATGACGGAAATTCACTGATAATCCACCTCGGAAGTGTCGAGGACTCTGTCTCCGGTTGCAACAAGGCAGGCTTCATTCACGTTTGATTCCACATATACTGAAACACCTCTTATATATAAGATGCTATGCTAGGGGTTACAAAGGTGAGGGAGACATGGCATTAGGATTTAAATGTAGCTTGTATTATTTTGATCAAATTTATGGCCTGTCAACTGCCTCTGCAGCAGAATAGCTGTGAGGCTTTGAGCAATTCACACAACTTCTCTATGATGCAATGTATTATCTGTAATGTGGAGATGCTGTGTGACAATGTAAAGCAATTTAAGCCTAATGTCAGGCTAAAGTAGCTGCTTAATAAATATAAGCTTTGATTGATATTGGGACTGTCCATATTGTTAATTCATCTGGAGCTGGAAAGATGGATGGGATTTCATCTGTACAGAGATGGTGGTTGAAGCCATGGAATTAGGAGATTCCTATAGGGAGAGGGAGTGGAAAAACAGAAGACTCCCCAGGAAGGATCCTGTGGGAGGAGCATTATAGCAAAGATCCAGAGACAGATGGTTTGGGTTCAAATCCCAGTTATTTACTAGCTGTGTGATGTTGGACAAATAACATAACCTCTCTGTGTCCCGGTTTTCTCAGCTGTAAGATGAGGATACCCCATGAGCGTACTGATGATGCAACAGATTAGTACATGTAAGGTGCATAGTGAGTTTTCAAAAATGTTGATTATTATTATTTTGTTTGTATAAATTTATGGGATACAAGTGTAATTTTGTTGCATGCATTGATTGCACAGTGGTGACTTTTAGAGTATCCACCATCCAAATGATGCACATCATACCCATTGGGTAACTTCTCATTTTCCACTCTCCTTCTACTCCCTCTGCCTTCCCAGTCTTCATCGTCTAATCATTCTACTCTCTCTGTCCATGTGTCCACGTTATTTAGCTTCCACTGATAAACGAGAACATGAGGCATTTGTCTTTTGGTGTCTGAGTTATTTCACTTAATATAATGACCTCTAAAATTAATAATAAAATTATCATTTATTTTCTTGTCACAGGAAAATGATAAAGGAGGGAGAAGAAAGAATAGCAAGAGAAAAAGGAAAAAAGTCAGGGCAGGGCTAGGTTGCAGAAGTTATCAAGAAGGAGAGGACATCAGTTAGAAAACAAAACTCGCCAAGAGGAAGATGAACAACCTATTAGAGGCTGGGTGCGGTGGCTCATGCCTGTAATCCTAGCAGGCCGAGGCAGGCGGATCACCTGAGGTCAGGAGTTTGAAACCAGCCAGGGCAACATGGTGAAACCCCGTCTCTACTAAAAATACAAAAATTAGCCAGGTGTGGTGATGTGTGCCTGGAATCCCAGCTACTCAGGAGGCTGAGGCAGGAGAATCACTTGAACCCGGGAGGCAGAGGTTGCAGTGAGCCAAGATCGTGTCACTGTGCTCCAGCCTGGGTGACAGCAAGATTCCATCTCAAAAAACAAAACAAAACAAACAAACAAAACAAACAAAAAACCAAGCTACCAGATTGGGTAAGGAACATTTTAGGGATATTTGAGAGCATACTTTGAATAGGGTAGTCAGGAAGAAAACTATACTCCAAAGGGAAAAGGTGAGAATGTTCAGAGCAGAAGAAAGAGGAGGAGAAAATAACCAATTGTTGAACAAAGTGGCCCCTGACTGGGGGATAGGTTAAGTCTCAGTCATTGCTACAGTCACACATACCTGGAAGAAGGGATGACCCCTGCATTCCTGTGGTACAGGTATCCCACGCCAGCCAGCCCTGGAAGCTCCCTGCTGTGCCGTAAGCCAACCACTTTTCCTTGCTGAAGAAATCTCATGAGGATTGATGTATGTATCTCAGGTCAGCTGACTCATGAAATTACTATCAGGAAAGCGAACTGCTTCCCCTCTTTCGCCATCAGACTCATGGTTCTGCTTTTCGTTTATTTGCTGTACCTTCTCTGCTTAGCTGTTGTTGATCACCTTTAGGATGATTGAGTTGGTAAACCCTAACAAAGAAATGCCCTGTAAGTTACATCACATTGCCTGAGGATGAGGAAGTGCCTTTGGGACCAAAATAAATCTTAAATAACCCTGTGGTTTTGAGCTGGGTAAACCAGATTTTAGGGCATCCGTGTTGGTATCTGAAGTTTCCAGAGGAGTCATTTTCACATATCTTTCTCTTCCCCCAGTAGATGATACTTACTGGTTATGATTGCTGAGCCAGAAGAAGTTAAGAGTCCCAAAGTCTCATAGAAGGTAATACATTATTTGGTTATTTGGACCAACCCTAACCAGTCACAGGATTTGGGAGAAAAGGTCTCTAAATCTATCCTTCCTCCAACAAATATTTATTTATTTATTTGGGTCTTGCTCTATTACCCAGGCTGGAGTGCTGTGACACAATCATAGCTCACTACAACCTCAAACTCCTGGGCTCCAGCGATCCTCCCACCTCAGTCCTCTGAATTGTTAGGACTACAGGTGCATGCCACCATGCCTGGCTAATTTTTTTTTTTAGTTTTATGATTTTTTTTTGAAGAGAGACAGGGTCTCACTTTGTAGCCCAGGCTTGTCTTGAACTCCTGGGCTTAAGCAATCTTGCCTCAGCCTCCCAGTGTTGGGATTACAGGTGTGAGCCACGGCACCTGGCCTCCCCTGCTGCAAACTCTTCTAAAGTTCTCCATTAGACTTAAAACACCAGACTTCCTACTAAAGCAGTGTCATTGTCTCGGGTTCATCCTCTCATGTCAAGGAAATTAAGGATGTGGATGCACAAGAAATGAATTTAAGGCCGAGCACAGTGGCTCACCCCTGTAATCCCAGCATTTTGAGAGGCTGAGATGGGTGGATCACCTGAGGTCAGGAGTTCGAGACCATCCTGGCCAACATGGTGAAACCCTGTCTGTACTAAAAATACAAAAATTAGCTGGGCATGGTGGTGTATGCCTGTAATCCCAGCTATTCAGAAGGCTGAGGCAAGAGAATTGTTTGAACCTGGGAGGCAGAGGTTGCAGTGAACGAAGATTGCGCCACTGCATTCCAGCCTGGGTGACAGAGTGAGACTTCATCTAAAAAAAAAAACAAAAACAAAAACAGTGAGTTTAAGAGCAGAAGTTTAATAGGCAAGAGAAGAGAAAAAAGAGAAAAGCTCTATCCTGCAGAGAGAGAGGGGCTCCCAAGCGGGTCTTCCGGTCTCGTGGTGAGATACATGGGGTTTTACAGCCGAGCTTGCGGAGGAGCTGTCTGATTGACATAGGGCCCGAGAGATTGGTCGGACTGGCTGTGCTGTTTGCATAGCACACAAAGAAGCTGGCCGCCCCATCCTCATCTTTTATTATGCAGATGGAGTCTCTGCCTGGCTGGCACCATGTTGCCTGCTTTTATACTGCACACATGGTGATAAAGAAAAGGGAAGAGGGAACCTCCATGTTGTACCTGCCTGGCCTCCAAGGAGCCTTTTCCTATTGGCACAGCTGCTGCATTGACCTTCGCAAACTTCCAGCTTGCTTATTTATGTTTGTAGCTCAATTCTACAGACCGCTGTTTGTTGTGGTGGTGATGATGATGATGATGGTGATAATAACAGTCGCGGTGGTGATGGTGACAGTGGTAATCATGGTCGTGGTGGTAGTCATGGTGGAGGTATAGGTGGTGGTGGTGACGATGATGGAAGAGATGATGATGATGGTGATGATGGTTGCGATGATGGTGAAGGTGATGAAAGTGATGGCGATGGTAGTAGCGATGGTGGCGGTTACATTATGGTGATATTTTCAGAGATGGTGATGATGGTGATTGAAGGTGACAATTGCAGTGAAGGTGATTGTTGTGGTGATGGTGATGGTGATGAAGGCTGTGACAGCAGTGGTGATTGATGATGGGAGTGAAAATAGCAAAGGTGGTGGTTATATTGGTCGGGGAGGTAAAGATGAAAAGAAATAATTTGGGGGCTGCTTTTTTTTTTTTTTTTAACAGGGAAGCCTTACTGAGGACTCTCTTACTTTCACCAGTTGCCTAAATAATGTCTTTTTAGCTCCTGTATCACTACTATGGCCTGTCAGCCCCTCCATGGTTTTTCCTCATCCACATCTTCAGCCTGATTTACTATGACTGTCCCTTGTGCTTCTTGTACATGGGACACAGAGGTCTCTTCATTTCTTGAACACATCAAGTTTTTTCCCACCCCAGGACCTTTGCATGTGCTGTTGATGCTTTCTAGAATGCTTTCCACCTTAATATTCACATTTGTCTCCTCTAGAGTCCCCCAGATTTTGACTTTTTCTCTGTCCCAACTTAGAAATCCAGAGTGCCTTGACTGCTCTGTGACATCGCCGGCTGTATGTTTTACCCTGCAGGCTCAAACCAAGCTGAGATCTTGAACATCTCCAAGGCACTGGTAAAGCTGTTTAGGTTGTTTATCAAAACACTGCAAGAAGGCTGGGCATGGTGGCTCATGCCTGTAATCCCAGCACTTTGGGAGGTTGAAGTGGGTAGATCACCTGAGGTCAGGAGTTTGAGACCAGCCTGGCCAACATGGCGAAACCCTGTCTCTACTAAAAATACAAAAATTAGGCGGGCGTGATGGCATGTGAAGTTGCAGTGAGCTGAGATCGTGCCATTGCACTCCAGCCTGGGCAAAAAGAGTGAAGCTCCATCTCAAAACAAAAACAAAAGAAACAAAAATGAACAAACAAGCAAACAAACAAAAAAACCACGGCAAGGAAGTAGCCCTGGTGGCAACTGAAGACACGGTCATGGATTAAATCATTTAGGGAGAGATTATAGAGTGGAAAAAGAACCCTGAGTAACTCATTTAAAAACTCAGGGAATGTCAATTTGTGCAAAGGCAATAGAAAAGAAATAAAAATAAAATAAAGGAATGGAGGTGTAGCTATTAGAGGAGACAGGACAAGAATGGCCAGAGAGATGGGAGGTGAGGGTGGGAAATGAATGGAGTATGGTATTATGGAGGTAAAGGAAAGAGATCACACTGAATTAAGACTGAAAAATATCCACAGGACAGAGCTGCAAGGAGGTTGTTTGTATTCTTTTTTTTGAGAGGGAGTCTGGCTCTGTCACCCAGGCTGGAGTGCAGTGGTGCGATCTCAGCTCACTGCAAGCTCCGCCTCCCGGGTTCACATCATTCTCCTGCCTCAGCCTCCCGAGTAGCTGGGACTACAGGTGCCTGCCCCCATGCCGTGCTAATTTTGTTTGTTTGTTTGTTTGTTTATTTAGTACAGACGGGGTTTCACCGTGTTAGCCAGGATGGTCTCGATCTCCTGACCTCATGATCCGCCTGCCTCGGCCTCCCAAAGTGCTGGGATTACAGGTGTGAGCCACCACGTCTGGCCTGGTTGTTTGTATTCTTAGCAAGAACAATTACAGTAGTGAAGATGCTGGTGGTGGCGATGATGATGATGTTGACGATAGTGGTTGTGGTAGTGGTTGCTATGTATAAAGTTTCGGTGCCACAAAAGAAATGGCACTCAAATATAAAATTTTCCTTTTAATTCTCAGCAAGGCAAGTTACTTCTACATAGAAGGGTGCGCCCTTACAGATGGAACAATGGCGAGCGGACATTTGGCCCAGGGAGGGGAAGGGGTTCTTATCTCTGACACACGTGGCCCCTGCTGCTGTGTTGTTCCCCTGTTGGCTAAGATTAGACCGCACAGGCTAAACTAATTCCGATTGGCTAATTTAAAGAGAATGACGGGGTGAGAGGTTTGGCGGGAGTCAGGGCAGAGCAGGTAGCAGGTAATCGGAATGAGTTAGGGTGGAGCAGGTGATCAGAATGCGTTAGGGTGGAGTAGGTGATTCGAATGAGTCCGGGTGGAGCAGGTGATCGAAAAAGGTTGCTTTACAAGGAAGTTAAATTTAAAAGTAGAAGGCAAAGAATTGAATGTACTGACATATTAATTCTTTGAGAAGAAATTTAGAACTCATATCTAATATGGCTATGATGATGATGATGATGATAATAACGGTTGTGGTGGTGATGATGATGGTGATAAAACGGTTGTAGTGGTGACGGTGGTAATCATGGTAGTGGCAGTAGCGATGGTGGTGGTAAAGGTCGTGGTGGTGATGATGATGGAAGTGATGATGGTGGTGATGATAATGGTTGCGATGGTGCTGAAGGTGACGAAAGTGACGGTGATGGTAGTAGCGATAGTGGTGGTAACATGATGGTGATGTTTTCAGAGATGGTGGTGATGATAGTGATTGATGGTGACAGTTGTACTGAAGGTAATTGTTGTGAGAGTGATGAAGTCTGTGATAGCAGTGGTGATGATGATGGGAGTGAAAATAGTGAAGGGGGTGGTTATGTTGATAGAGGAGGTGAAGATGGTGGTGATGCCAATAATGATAGGGAAGGTGGTGGAGGTTGTGGTTATAATGGTGTAAGCCCAAAGTGGATTGAGGAAAAAGCACGAGGTGAAGAAGTGGAGACAGCAAGTGAAGTCACCTGTAAAGACAGTTGGAGAAAACAGTGTGCGAAAGCAAGATGAACAAGAGACCTCCTTGGGTGTTTGGAGCATGGTGGAATTAACTGGCTATTGGGATTGTCAAGGCCGTGAACGTACATAGTCGGTTCGTTGGGCTCTCAACATCCCACTGGCCCAGCCTGCATGCAGTGAGGCTTCCCGATCTTTCTCCCTAGTGATCTTCTAGGGGTGGGGTTGTAGAGGCAAGAGTTGATCAAGAGAGACAAGCGGTGCTACCTAATGCTCAGGCCAAAGTGGTTGACATAGTTTGGATGTTGTTCCCTCTAAATCTCATCTTGAAATGTAATCCCTGGTGTTGGAGGTGGGGCCTGGTGGGAGGTGATTGGATCATGGCAGTGGATTTTTTGTGGCTGGTTTAGCGCCATTTCCTTGGTGCTGTCCTGGTGATAGTGAGTGAGTTCTCGTGAGGTCTGGTTGTTTAAAAGTGTATGACTCCTCCCCTCCTCTCTCTTGCTCCTGCCCTCACCATGAGACACCTACTTTCCCTTCACCTTCTGCCGTGATTGGAAGCTTCCTAGACCTTCCCAGAAACCAGGCAGATGTCAACTTCCTGTAAAGCCTGCAGAACCACGAGTCAGTTAAACCTCTTCTTTATAAATTACCCGGCCTCAGATATTCCTTTGTAACAATGCAAGGATGGCTTTACTCAGTAGTTATGCTATTACAGAATGTGGGCTGCAGAGTCAGAATCCCTGGGTTCAAATCCTGGCTCTGCCAATTATTAGCTGTGTGACTTTGGGAAAGTTACTCAACCTCTCTGTTCCACAGGCATCTGACCTGGGATAACTGCAGTAGTCTCCTAACTTGTTGTCCTTCTGTCCCATCCTCCACCTTGCCGTCAGGAGAACTTTCTGAAAGATGAATCTGGGCCCATCATACCTCTGCCCCACAACCCCATGAATATTTTACAGGCTAAATATACTTACTTAGTAGGTGCATAAATCTCACCTCACTCTGGTCCCACTCCACTTCTCCAGCCTAATTTCCTACCCTTCAGCCTTTCCACCTTCCCTGATATATTTTCTGTTTCCCTGAACTCCACATGCTACTTCTAGCCTTTCATGCCTTTGCACATGTGATTCTGTCAACCTGGAATGCGTTGTTTTTTTTTTTTTTGACAAAGTCTCGCTCCATCACCCAGGTTGGAGTGCAGTGGCGTGATCTCAGCTCACTGCAATCTCTGCCCCTGGGTTCAAGCAGTTCTCCTGCTTAGCCTCCCGAGTAGCTGGGACTATAGGCACCTGCCACCATGCCTGGCTAATTTTTGTATTTTTAGTAGAGATGGAGTTTCTACCAAATGTTGGTCAGGCTGGTCTTGAACTTCTGATCTCAAGTGATCTGCTCGCCTTGGCCTCCCAAAGTGCTGGGATTACAGGTGTGAGCCACCGCACCCCGCCTGGAATGCCCTTTTGTTTCTTGCCACTCTACTCCTGGCCACATCCTTCAAGTGCCATTCTTTTGCATATCCTTCCTTGATAAGCTCTTGTGAAAGGAAAATAAAGTCTCAGGACCCCAATTCACTATTCCAAAAGGAAAAAAAATTAAGCTGAAAGCGGAGTCAAGCAGACGGCTACAGATAAAAGGTCAGGTATCTTCACAGGTAGCTACTGTATATTCATTTTATCTTATGTAAAGTGCCAATTTACTGAGCACAAGGTGAATACATCATTAACTAGTCCCCCACCTGCTCCTTTTTTCTCTTGCAACACATGGGTTCAGTAATATGACCAAACTCTCCCTCTTTCCCCGCCAGTCTGCTTTTCCCCTTTAAATACTGAAGCCCTGAAATTTATCTTTGGAGAAACAAACAGACGATAGTATGTCTTTTTGTGTTCCTTTCTTCCAGGCATGTTCTTAACCCTAGCAAAATAAGCTTCTAAATTGATTGAGACCTGTCGCAGGTACTTTTTGGTTTATACTCTCCACTGTCCCCTTCCCTGCCTCTAAGATAGTTAGCTTCTCTCATTTCTCTGTTTATACCCTATTTCATCAAATCTAAAGCATTATTAATTTTAACGTACACCATTGGCCGGGTGTGGTGGCTCACGCCTGTAATCCCAGGACTTTGGGAGGCCGAGGTGGGCGGATCACTTGAGGCTAGGAGTTTGAGACCAGCCTGGCCCCCATGGCAAAACCCCATCTCTACTAAAAGTACAAAAAATTAGCCGGGCATGGTGGTACACACCTGTAATCCCAGCTACTCGGGAGGCTGAGGCAGGAGGATCGTTTGAACCCGGGAGGCAGAGGTTGCAGTGAGCCAAGATGGTGCCACTGCACTCCAGCCTGGGTGAGAGAGTGAGACTCCATCTCAAAAAAATAAATAAATAAATAAATAAATTAAGGTACACCGTTACTTTATGTACCACTACACCTAACCATTAAACTATCACACAATGCTTTCTTATTCCTTATAAATTTTTATTTTATTCTTGAATGAGCTATAATAGATTTATTTAGAAATGAATGTTTATCATGCATAGCTCTGTTGCATGCATACCAAAGAAACTAGCAGTGGAAACTAAATTGGTTAAGATGTTCTTGAAGCTTCTTCATATTCAGAATCTTCTAAATTACTTTCAACACAGTCATTGATGCCCATGTTTCAATGTCCATGTTTATTTACATCAGTAGTTCTCAAGATGTGGTCCCCAGATCAGCTGCATCAATATTGTCTGGGAATTTGTTAGAAATGCAGATTCTTGGGCCAGTTGTGGTGGCTTACGCATGTAGTCCCAGCACTTTGGGAGGCCGAGGCGGGCGGATCACGAGGTCAAGAGATTGAGACCATCCTGGCCAACATGGTGAAACCTCGTCTCTACTAAAAATACAAAAATTAGCTGGGCGTTGTGGCACGCGCTTGTAGTCCCAGCTACTTGGGAGGCTGACGCAGGAGAATTGCTTGAACCTGGGAGGCAGAGATTGCAGTGAGCTGAGATCGCGCCACTGCACTGCAGCCTGGCAACAGTGTGAGACTCCGTCTCAAAATAAATAAATAAATAAATAAATTAAATAAAAATAAATAAATGCAGATTCCTGGACCATATCCAGACCTGCTGAATCAGGAATGTCGAGATAAGAGCCCAGTGAGTGTTTTTTAACAGACCTTCCAGGTGATTCTGATACATGCTTAAGTTTGAGAACCCAGCTTTGCATGGTATTGTTCTCTGTACCATCAGGAGTATTGTGATGTAGCATTTAATCAAAGAATCCACGAGAGAACCAGAGGCCATTGTTAGTTCTCTGCCATCTTCACATTGCTTAGTGGAGCACCTGAATATAAATCAAATGTCTTCCAACTGTGATGACAAAATGAAATTATAATTCCTATTCATAACCAAGTTATTGTGGCATAATATTCCAGGGGCTTTCTTGCTGGAAATCTAAAAGTGTGTTCTCAGTTATGTCTGAGAGCTTCTTGCAGGTTCACCTCATAGATGCTCCTGAATAGCCCTTTCCATCCTTCCATGCATCCATCCATGCATCCATCCATCCATCCATCCATCCATCCATCCATCCATCCATACATCCATACATCGATGCATCCATCCATCCATCCATCCATCCATCCATCCATCCATCCATACATCGATGCATCCATCCATCCATCCATCCATCCATCCATCCATCCATCCATCGATGCATCCATCCATCCATCCATCCACGCATGCATCCATCCATGCATCCATCCATCCATCCATCCATGCATCCATCCATCCATGCATGCATCCATCCATCCATCCATCCATGCATCCATCCATCCATCCATCCATGCATGCATCCATCCATCCATCCATCCATGCATGCATCCATCCATCCATCCATCCATGCATCCATCCATCCATCCATCCATCCATCCATCCATCCATCCATGCATCCATCCATCCATGCATGCATCCATCCATCCATCCATCCATCCATGCATCCATCCATCCATCCATCCATGCATGCATCCATCCATCCATCCATCCATGCATGCATGCATCCATCCATCCATCCATGCATCCATCCATCCATCCATCCATCCATCCATCCATCCATCCAACCATCCATCCATGCATCCATCCATCCATCCATGCATCCATGCATCCATCCATCCATCCATCCATCCATCCATCCATCCATCCATTCATCCATGCATGCATGCATCCATCCATCCATCCATCCATCCATCCATCCATCCATCCACTCACCCAGCCGCCTGCCTTTCATCCATCCACTCATTAACCTATCCTTCTTTTCATCCCCCAACCCATTTATGCATTCATCCATCCACTTAGTCACACATTCAACTTTTCATCTTGGGTAACAGAGGTTGGGATGATTATGATTTTGGTGAGGATAGAGATTGAGATGCAAATGATTTTTGGTGGGGGATGGAGGCTGGGATGCACATGATTTTTTAGGGGGATAGAGGTTGGAATGCACATGACTTTTGAGGAGTTAGTGGTTGGGATGCTTATGATGTTTTGGGGGATAGAGGTTGGGATGCACGTGATTTTTGGGGGGACAGAGACTGATAGGCACATGATTTTTTGGGGGGATAGAAGTTTGGATGCATGTGATTTTTTGGGGGATTTGTAATGCACATGATTTGTTGGGGGTAAGGGTTGGGATGCACTTGATTTGTTTGGGGGATGAGGATTAGAATGCACTGAATTGACCGGGCGTGGTGGCTCACTCCTGTAATCCCAGCACTTTGGGAGGCTAAGGCAGGTGGATCACAAGGTCAGGAGTTCAAGACCAGCCTGGGCAAGATGGTGAAACCCTGTCTCTACTAAAAATACAAAAAATTAGCCAGGCGTGGTGGTGGGCACCTGTAATCCCAGCTACCCGGGAGGCCGAGGCAGGAGAATCACTTGAACCTGGGAGGCGGAGGTTGTGGTGAACCGATATTGTGCCATTGTACTCCAGCCTGGGCAACAAGAGCAAAACTCCGTCTCAAAAAAAAGAATACACCAAATTTTGAGGGGAGTGTAGGGTTCATAATGCACATGATTTTGGGGTGGGGTTTATCATGCACATGATTTGCTGGGGGGCAGGGTTTAGGATGCACTTGATTTCTTGGAGGGATAAGGGTTAAAATGCACATTTTTTGGGGGGGGTGCAGGGAGTGGGATACATATGATTTTTGAGGCATAGAGGTTGGGATGCCCATGACTTTGGGGGTAGGGGTTGTAATGCATGTGATTTCTTACAGAGGGGTTACTCCTAGAAGAAGAGTACTGAAGAAGGAGGATAGGACAGAGGAAGGACCTAAACAAGGAGGTGGTCTCAGCAAGAGTCCAGCCTCAGCCTAATCCCATGGGGAGCCCTGGACTGTGCACCATGGAGTTGATCCACCTTGAGGCAGGGCCCTTATACAAGGCCCTTATGTCAGTCAGTCATTGACTGTGGCTGCCCTGGGGGTGGGTGCAAGCCAAACCTCACAGGTAAATGAATGAATGCAACCGCGAAGGACAACTGGGTGGAGCACCAGGAGCATCGACTGCATTGCTCAAACCTTTCTCTGGGTCATGCTCACCCGCTGCCTCAAATGTTGCTACACAGAGTATGAATGTCACTTTCTCTTCATTTTAAAGTGTTCAAAATAACAATTCTCATTAGCCATGTTGCAACATCACATGATAAACGTGGGGGTGAGCAGCTTCCACATAATTCTTTTTTTTCAATTTCTGCTGTTATTTTTCATTGAAAAAATAAGAATTGTATCTATTGATGGGGTACTATGTAACGTGTTGATATATACACATATGGAATGATTTTACCAAGTGAATTAACACATTCGTTACTTCACATACTTACATATTTTGTTGTAGTGAGAACATTTAAATACATTATTTATAATTTTTTTTTTTTTGGGGACAGAGTCTCACTCTGTTGCCCAGGCTGGAGTGCAGTGATGTGATCATAGCTTACTGCAGCCTTGAACTCCTGAGATCAAGCGGTCCTCTTGCTCCAGCCTCCTGAGTAGCTGGGACTACAGGGGAACGCCACCATGCCTGGCTCATACATATAGTTTGTAGAGATGGGGTCTTGCTATGTTGCCTAGGCTGGTCTCCAACTCCAGAGCTCAAGCTCTCCTCCCACCTCAGCTTCCCAAAGTGCTGGGGTTACAGGCATGAGCGACTGCGCCTGGCCAAAATGTATTTTTTAAAACAATTTTCAAATATACAATGAATTATTAAATATTGGCACCTTGCTGGGCAACAGCTCTTGAAAATTCATTCCTCCTGTTTAACTGGAACTTCATATTCTTTGGTGCATGTAATGCTTACTTCTTTTAACGGGGGAGACCACCCCTCATATTGTCTTATGCCCAATTTCTGCCTCCAAAGAAAGAAGAAGTGAAAACTAAAAGGCAGAAATGAAATCCACAGGCAGACAGCCCGGGCACCGCACCCTGGGCCTGGTAGTTAAAGCTCGACCCCTGACCTAACTGGTTCTGTTATCTTATAGATTACCGACATTGTATAGAAATGCACTGTGAAAATCCCTATCTTGTTCTGTTCCGATCTAATTACTGGTTCATGCAGCCCCGAGTCACGTACCCCCTGCTTGCTCAATCAATCACGACCCTCTTACATGCACCCCCTTAGAGTTGTGAGCCCTTAAAAGGGACAGGAATTGGTTACTCGGGGAGCTTGATTCTTGAGACTGTCTTGCCGATGCCCCTGGCCGAATAAACCCCTTCCTTCTGTAACTCGGTGTCTGAGGAGTTTTGTCTGCCGCTCGTCCTGTTACATTTCTTGGTTCCCTGACCGGGAAGCGAGGTGAATGGTGGATGGTCAAGGCAGCGCCTTAGGCGGCTTAAGCCTGCCCTGTGGAAGGTCCCTGCGGGGGACTCCGACCAGCCCCAGTGACGCGGATCCTGAGAGCGCTCCCGGGTAGGCGTTTGCCCCAGTGGGACGCCTCGCCAGAGCAGTGTGTGGCAGGCCCCCGTGGAGGATCAACGCAGTGGCTGAACACCGGGAAGGAACGGGCACTTGGAGTCTGGACATCTAAAACTTGGTAAGACTAGTCTTTGAACTTGCCCACTCCGTTTGAGTGGAAGCGTGGTCTGATCACCCACGGCGTGCCTGTACCGACACTTTGGTTTTGGTTTTGACTTGGTTTGAATTGTTTGACAGGATTGGTCTTGGGAACTTGCCCACTCCATTTGAGTGGAAGCGTGGCCTGATCACCCACAGCGTGCCTTTATCGGCACTTTGGTTTTGGTTTTGGTTTTGACTTGGTTTGAATTGTTTGACAGGATTGGTCTTGGGAACTTGCCTACTCCATTTGAGTGGAAGCGTGGCCTGATCACCCACGGTGTGCCTGTACGGGCACTTTGATTTTTGTTTTTGACTTGAGTTGGATTGCTTGATACTTTGGTTTTGGTTTTGACCTGGCTTGGATATCCGGATACTCTGATTTTGGTTTTTATTTTGGTTTTGTGTAAACTACAAAAGTGTGTGTGTGCCCTTTTTACCCGTTGTTTTGTGGTGTGCATATGGTGTGAGCGTGGTTTTTTGTCTAGAGGAAACATGGGTGAGGCACAAAGTAAGCCTACCCCACTAGGAACTATGTTGAAAATTTTCAAAAACAGGATTTAAGGGAGACCATGGAGTACTATGACACCAGAAAAACTTAAAACTTTGTGTAAGATAGACTGGCCAGCATTAGAGGTAGGTTGGCCATTAGAATGAAGCCTGGACAGGTCCCTTGTTTCAAAGATATGGCACAAGGTAACCTGTAAGCTAGGGAACCCAGACCAGCTTGTTTTAGATCCCCCGCCCCCAACACATGGGGGTTGAGGGAACAGCAGCATAAGCAGCTGGCAGAAGCAAGGAAAGACCACCAGAGAGAGAGAAAGGAAAGAGACAGAGAGGAAAAGAGGCAAAGAGAGAGAGAGGAAGAGACGGAGAGGAAGAGACAGACAGAGAGCAAAGTCAGAGAGAGACAAAGTCAAAGAGAGAAAGAAAGAGAGAGCTATACAAGCAATTAAAAAAAAAAAAGTGTACCCTATTCCTTTAAAAGCCATCATACCAATTCTAATTTGGACAAAACAAGGCCTTATTAATAGCAAAGGATAATTAAAATTCCAAACTTACAAGGTTTTCAACAAAAGTAAAGTTTGCTAAAAGTTGACAGTGTAACATGTATTATAGTAATTCTATTCTGGTGACCTTAGTCAGTCTAGTCCACAGACATTTAAAAAAAAAAAGTTTCGCTTTGGAAAAAAAAATGGTTATCATCTTTGGAAAAAAAAAAGGGGGAAGAAAAAGGGGGGGTGCGGAATTTATATAAAAAGAGTGTTATATGGTAAATTCTTGTCCTGAAATAAATTAACTGGTTGTTTAAAGAAAGAAATGTTTGTAATGAGTCAGAAAGTTAAGGCATATAAAAAAAAATTGCCTGTAAAAGTCGTGAAAAGAAAAAAAAGGGTTAAAAAAAGTGTGTTAAAAAAAAGAATTTATGCAAAAAATGTTGTATAATTTAAAAGTAACTAGGCCTCCTGAATGTAAAACTACTGGAAAAAAAAAATTTGTGTGCAAGATGTATAAGAAAGGCAAAATACATCTTTGGTAAAAGGATTATAAGGAGGCATAAGAATGTACATTCTTACTTACATTAAAAAGTTAAAAATTACTCTTTTGAAGGTTTAAGCAAGGTTTAAAATGTTAATTGTAAAGAACATTCTGTGTGTAAACATATTAGCTAAAGTTAAAGAAGTATCATCCAGTTTTTCTGTGAACTGGACATTCAAGTAAAAGCATAACAGGTTTTTCTTAAAGCACCAACCTGCTCTTCAGCAAAAATTATAAAAGGTTAAAAAGAGTCTATAAAATCTTACCTTATGGTCAAACATTAAAAATTAAATAAGTATGTCTATAAGGTTTTATTAATATTAGGTTTAACATTAATAACACACTAATATAAAGATAAAATTTAGCTTATCTGGTATAAAAATCATACGAGAAGCATTGTTAAATGATAAATGGTATTTGGCTTTCTTTGGTTTAAAAACGAGTAAAAATAGGTGCTAAAGGAAATTTCTCAGGAAAAAGGACTATAAAGTCCACTGCCAAGGTCCCCACATTTAGGACAAAAGGTCAACTTCTTAAAAATTATATACTTGGTTTATCTTCCACTTTCCTTTCTCACAAAATAAAAAAACAAAACAAAACAAAAACAAAGTCTTTTTCTTTTTTTTGAGACGGAGTCTGGCTCTGTCACCCAGGCTGAGGTGCAGTGGCCAGATCTCAGCTCGCTGCAAGCTCCGCCTCCAGGGTTTACGCCATTCTCCTGCCTCAGCCTCCCGAGTAGCTGGGACTACAGGCGCCCACCACCTCGCCTGGATAGTTTTTTGTATTTTTTTTAGTAGAGACAGGGTTTCACCGTGTTAGCCAGGATGGTCTTGATCTCCTGACCTCGTGATCCGCCCGTCTCAGCCTCCCAAAGTGCTGGGATTACAGGCTTGAGCCACCGTGCCCGGCAAAAACAAAGTCTTTTAGCACATGTACCACCCCTAGAATTTCCGGTAAACCAGCACCAGCCTGAAGATCACGTTCTCATGGAAAGGTGGAAAGAAGAAAAACTTGAGCCAACCTGGGAAGGACCCTACCTTGTGCTGCTAACCACTAAGACTGCTGTTCGTACAGCAAAAAAAAAAAAAAAAAAAAAGGATGGACTCATCACACCCGAGTCAAGAAAGCGCCAACCCCTCCAAAGCGTGGGCCATAGTCCCAGGGGAAAACTGTCATGCGCGTCCGTGTGAAGAGACCACCAAACAGGCTTTGTGTGAGCAATAAAGCTGTTTATTTCACCTGGGTGCAGGTGGCTGAGTCCGAAAAGAGAGTCAGCGAAGGGAGATAAGGGTGGGGCCGTTTTATGGGATTTGGGTAGGTAAAGGAAAATTATAGTCAAAGGGGGGTTGTTCTCTGGCGAGCAGGAGTGGGGGTCACAAGGTGCTCGGTTGGGGAGCTTTTTGAGCCAGGATGAGCCAGGAAAAGGAATTTCACAAGATAATGTCATCATTTAAGACAAGGACTGGCATTTTCACTTCTTTTGTGGTGGAATGTCATCAGTTAAGGTGGGGCAGGGCATTTTCACTTCTTTTGTGATTCTTCAGTTACTTCAGGCTATCTGGGCGTATGCGTGCAAGTCACAGGGGATGCGATGGCTTGGCTTGGGCTCAGAGGCCTGACAAAAACCCTACCAAACTAAAGCTAAGAAAAATTTAACTCTTTTAATCTATTCTATTACTCTTTCTTCTTTCCTCGTTCTATTGCTGACCATCTAGTTATTAATATAACCAAGTCAATTTTGCCTCAAACTATTGCATTTAATACTTGCTTTGTTACACCCTGTGAGGACTTGCCAAGTCAAAGACAACTTTCTACTTCAGAAAAGCACTTCTGTCCCTCCTGACTCTTCTCAGACTAGACATTAGTAAACTAGGACCATTTAATCCGGGGAGATTTCGATAAAGACCCCAGTGCCGACCAGGAGTGTTGTCCCCCGATGTACAGCTTTCACGCCACAGTTGGGCCAACATTCTGTGGACCACTAAAGAGCAAGGATGGACTGCCCCAACTGGTTTTTGTAATTTCCCTAAAACCATACGTTGATTTTACTAGAGGATCCTAGAAGTTAAAGACTTAAAACAAACTTTAGCAATTAAGACAGGATACCAAGATGCAATTGCCTGGTTGAAATGGATCAAATATTCCATCTGCACATTAAACAAAAGCACTTGTTACGCTTGTGCACATGGCAGGCCAGAGGCCCAGATTGTCCCCCTTCCACTAAGGTGGTCCTCCAGTCGACCAGGCATAGGCTGCATGATGGCTCTTTTCCAGGATTCTACAGCCTGGAGTAATAAGTCATGCCAGGCTCTCTCTGCTATATCCCAAAGTCTCTGCGGGTCAGCCCCCAAGGGCCATCCAGCTTCCGTCTCCCAACACTAAGTTCACTTCATGTCTCTCACGACAGGGAGGAAACTTAGCATTCCTTGGAGACTTGAAAGGATGCAGTGAGCTTAAGAATTTTCAAGAGCTTATCAGTGAGCCCTTGTTCATCCCTGAGCAGATGTGTGGTGGTGTTGGGGTGGACCTTTACTGGGCACTCTGCCGAATAACTGGAGTGGCACTTGTACTTTAGTCCAATTAGCTATCCCTTTCACCCTGGCATTTCATCAACCAGAAGGAAAAATAATAATAATAATAAGACATCATAAAGCGAGAGAAGTCCCTTATGGGTCTTTCAACTCTCATGTCTATTTAGACACAATTGGAGTCCCACGAGGAATACCAGATCAATTTAAAGCTTGAAATCAAATAGCTGCAGGATTTGAGTCAATATTTTAGTAGGTGACAGTTAATAAAAATGTAGATTAGATAAACTACATCTATTACAACCAATAGCAACGAGCTTTTCATGAGGTAAAAGAAAAACTCATGTCGGCCCCAGCCCTGAGGCTACCTGACCTGACAAAACTCTTTACACTCTATGTGTCAGAAAGAAAAAATGGCAGCTGGAGTTTTAACCCAGCCTGTGGGGCCTGGCCAAGGCCAGTGGTCTGTCTCTCAAAACAACTAGACAGAGTTTCCAAAGGCTGACCCCCAGGTCTAAGGGCCCTGGCAGCAAAGGCCCTGTTAGCACAAGAAGCAGATAAACTAACCCTTAGGCAAAACCTGAATATAAAGCCTCCCCATGCTGTGGTAACTTTAATAAATACCAAAGGACATCATTGGTTAAAAAATGCTAGATTAACCAAGCACCAAAGCTTGCTTTGTGAAACTTCCCTCATAGCTGTTGAAGTTTGCAACACCCTAAACCCCACCAACTTGTTCCCGGTATCAGAGAGCCCAGTTGAACATAACTGTGTAGAGGTGTTGGACTCAGTTTATTCTAGTAGGCCCAACCTCCGAGACCATCCTTAAACATCAGTAGACTGTGAGCTGTAGGAGAATGGGAGCAGCTTCGCCAACCCCTGCAAAGTGACTCTGAAAAAGACGACAAGCCCTGCTGCAGTCACACCCGGAAGCTGACTGGTTCACGCATGGCTGAAGCATGAAGAAACTCATCGTGGGACTCATTTCTCTTAAAATTTGGACTTGTAGAGTAAGGACTTCAACTGACCTTCCTCAGACTGAGGGCTGTTCCCAGTGTATACATCAAGTCACTGAAGTAGGACAAAAGGTTCCTAAGGTCCTATTATTTTACAGTTAGGATAAGTGTACTGGAATTCTAAAAAGAACTTGTTTGTATAATGTTATTCTATACAAGGTACGTAGCCCAGGAAATGACCAACCTGATGTGTGTTATGACCCATATAAGCCTCCCATGACCACAGTTTTTAAATAAGATTAAGGACTGAGGACTGGTGGGGGCTCATATGAGTGAAGTGTTAGCCAAAACAGAAGAAGAAAAGGGTGCCCAAACAAGTCACCTTAAAATTTGATACCTGTGCTATCATTAATAGTAATAAGTTAGGGAAAACCTTAATATAAAGCCCCCCCATGCTGTGGTAACTTTAATAAATACCAAAAGACATCATTGGTTAAAAAATGCTAGATTAACCAAGAACTAGTAATAATAATAACCAATACCCTTGATCCTTGCTGGAAAAAAGAGGAGTGTGTGACCTTAGGAATTGATGGGGCCAGACTGGATTCTCAAGTAAATATCTTGGTTCGAGGAGAGGTTTACAAACGCTCTACTGAGCCAGTGTTTCAAACTTTCTATGATGAACTAAATGTACCAGTACCAGAAATTCCAGGAAAAACAAGAATTTGTTTTGCAATTAGCCGAGCATGTAGCCCAGTCTCTCAATGTCACTTCATGTTATGTATGTGGAGGAACTGTAATGGGAGATCAATGGCCATGGGAAGCCTGAGAATTAGTGCCTACATACCCAGTTCCTGATGAATTCCCAGCTCAAAAGAATCACCCTGATAATTTCTGGGTCCTAAAAGCCTCAATTATTGGACAATATTGCATAGCTAGAGAAGGAAAAGAATTCACTCACCCTGTAGGACGACTTAGTTGTCTGGGACAGAAACTGTATAATGGTACCACAAAAACAGTCACTTGGTGGAGTTCAAATCAAACAGAGAGGAATCCATTTAGCAAATTCCCAAAGTTGCAAACCGTGTGGACCCACCCGGAGTCCCACTGGGACTGGACAGTCCCCACTAGATTGTATTGGATATGTGGGCATCAAGCTTATGCCAAATTACCTGACCAGTGGGCAGGTGGTTGTGTTATTGGCACTATTAAACCATCTTTCTTACTACTGCCCATAAAAACAGGCAAATTCCTGGACTTCCCTGTCTATGCTTCCCATGGAAAGAGAAGCATAGCTATAGGAAATTGGAGAGATGATGAATGGCCCCCTGAGAGAATCATACAATATTATGGGCCTGCTACTTGGGCACAAGACAGCTCATGGGGATACCATACCCCTATTTACATGATCAACCGAATCATATGGTTACAAACTGTCTTAGAAATAATCACTAATAAAACCAGCAGAGCCTTGACTATTCTGGCCTGGCAAGAAACTCTGATGAGAAATGCTATCTATCAAAATAAATTAGCTCTCAACTACTTGCTAGCAGCTGAAGGAGAGATCTGCAGGAAATTTAACCTTACTAATTGCTGCCTACACATAGATAATCAAGGGCAAGTAGTTGAAGACATAGTTAGAGATATGACAAAACTGGCACATGTGCCCATGCAAGTGTGGCATGGATTTGATCCTGGGGCCATGTTTGGAAAATGGTTCCCAGCGCTAGGAGGATTCAAAACTCTTATAATAGGAGTTATAATAATAATAGGAACCTGCCTACTCCTCCCTTGTTTGATCCTGTACTTCTTCGAATGATAAAAAGCTTCATTGCTAACTTAGTTCCCCGAAATGCCTCCGCACAAATGTACTATATAAATCACTATCAATCTGTCTTGCAAGAAGACATGGGTAGTGAAAATGAAAGTGAGAACTCCCACTAATAAAATGAGTGAGAGTCTCAAAAGGGGGGAATAAGGGAGGAGACCACCTCTCATATTGTCTTATGCCCAATTTCTGCCTCCAAAGAAAGAAGAAGTGAAAACTAAAAGGCAGAAATGAAATCCACAGGCAGACAGCCCGGGCACCGCACCCTGGGCCTGGTAGTTAAAGATCGACCCCTGACCTAACTGGTTCTGTTATCTTACAGATTACAGACATTGTATAGAAACGCACTGTGAAAATCCCTATCTTGTTTTGTTCCGATCTAATTACCGGTGCATGCAGCCCCCAGTCACGTACCCCTTGCTTGCTCAATCAATCACGACCCTCTCACATGCACCCCCTTAGAGTTGTGAGCCCTTAAAAGGGACAGGAATTGGTTACTCGGGGAGCCCGGCTCTTGAGACTTAAGTCTTGCCAATGCCCCCGGCCGAATAAACCCCTTCCTTCTTTAACTCGGTGTCTGAGGAGTTTTGTCTGCCGCTCATCCTGCTACACTTTTTTTGTTTTCTTAAGACGGAGTCTCACTCTGTCACCCTGGCTGGAGTGCAGTGGTGTGATCTCAGCTCACTGCATCCTCTGCCTCCCAGTTTCAAGTGCCTCTCCTGCCTCAGCCTCCTGAGTAACTGGGATTACAGGTGCTCACCACCACGCCCAGTTAATTTTTGTATTTTTAGTAGAGACGGGGTTTCACCATGTTGGGCAGGCTGGTCTCGAACTCCTGACCTCTAGTGATCCGCCCAACTCGGCTTCCTAAAGTGCTGGGATTACAGGCTTGAGCCACCATGCCTGGCTGTAATACTTAATTCTTGACAGCCTCAAAGATGACCATGGCAACCAGCTTGGTAGTCAGGTCGAATTTATTTGTTGATGTAGATCCCTACACAGAGGATGCTGTTGGTGTCTCACCGAGATCCCATTTCCTGGCTGATTCCCTGGAACTATTTCCATGAGAAGTAAAATCAAATTTTATTAATGCCAAGAAAGTATTTATTTACCCTAAGGAACAAATGGTTTGTTCTGTAGGGACTCATCCCCCAGCTGTTGTGAATTAGTTGCTATCACTCACAGCTGTCTGATATGCCAACCTGAAATAATCAAAAGCATCAGATTCCAGTTTTAAAGAGCTTATTCAAGAGAAAAGCCAGGAATAGCTATTCCGGGATGCACAGACTCTAGAGAAATGGAGTCAATGCTCTGAAGTTAAAAGCTAAGTTCTTGCTTGTATAGGAAGACAAAGAAATTTAACGGGATTACATTTTCTATACAAGGCTGGTATATGAGTTATAACAAATTAATGTGGGTTTTATTTTTCTGTGTGATTTTCTTTTTGTTGTAGTTGGTTTTCATTTTCTTTCCAGTTTAAAAGCATGTATTTAACGTTCCCTCTAAAGGCAATGTAACAGCCATGAAGTCCTTATGTGAGAAGAGGAAGAGAGGGAAGTTAATTTATAATGAAAGTCAACAGCAGAGAAGGAAGGGTCTTCCCCGGCTCTTCAGCCACCTGTAACATTTTACAAAACAGTGCCAGTAAAGGAAAAGGTTTAATCTGTAATCAGAGAAACAAAAGCTGTGGCTTCCTGGGTTTGAGCTGCCTGTCACCCAACTCAGGCCCTGTAATTCACATTCCTTTAGGGCCCTAAATAATTTAATTGTGTTCCAATAGCTTAGTTTTCTTTTTATTTAGAGGTGAATTATCACTGTCACCCAGGCTGGAGTGCAGTGGTGTGATCATGGCTCACTGCAGCCTTGAACCCCGGGACTCAATAGATTCTCCCACCTTAGCCTCCTGAGTAGCTGGGACAACAGGCACATGCCACTATGCCTAATTTTTTTTTTTTTTTTTTTTTTTTTTTTTTTTGTAGAGACAGGGATCTTGGTACATGACCCAGGCTGGCCTCAAACTCCTGGCCTCAAGTGATCCTCCCATCTGGGCCTCCCAAAATGTTGATATTGCAGGCATCAGCCAACTGTGTCCAGCCCCAGTAGCTTACATTTTGAATGACTAATTTTATACCTCCTTCAGAGAATTGCTGCCTCAGCTGAACAGGAGCTGCTTTGGGAGGTTCTGATCCCCCACCCTTAGGAATCATCTTGTAGCCAATGGCTGTCTCAGATGGGGGTACAAAAGGTAGCTCCTTTCCTCAAAATGGAATGGGACCAATTCTGTGTCTCATATTCCAGAGCGCCCTATGGGATTAGGCTGAAACTTGACTCCAGCTGAGCCCACATCTTTGTTCACCTCCTTCCTTTCCTTCCTACCCTGCTTTCCTTACTCCCTCTCTCCCAAGAGCACCCCAGCAAATCATGAGGACCCACCCTCCTCCCAGGGATTGTGATCTAACCAAATCCGTCCCTTGTTTGGTTACGTCATCAAAACAAAAGAAGAAATAATTCAGGTTTCCTAACACTTTCTGGTTTTATCCTGAGATGAGATTTTAAAATATGATGCTTGGTTTATGGCAAGAGACAAATAAGATTCCCTATTATCAATATTACTTTATTGATGATAATAATGATGATTGAGTCCTACTCCAGAGTGCTTAATTTCTTTCTTAAATTGAGATAAGAGTCTCGCTATATTGCCCAGGCTGGTCTTGAACTTCTGGCCTCAAGTGATCCTCCTGCCTTGGCCTTCCAAAGCACTGGGATTACAGGTGTGAGCCACCGCGCCCAGCTCAGAGGGCTTAGTCTTTACATTATAGTGCCATCTTCTGGTAAGATTGAAGAAAAAGAAATCCAAAGTAGCTTCAAACGCTGGGCTTTAAGAAGCTGGGTTGAAGTATGGATGAAGGTCTAAATCTTCCGGGTATGAGGAGTTGAGGCAAATCCTACAGAGACATTAACTTGTTCTTTTTTACATCACCTTAAATCTATTATTGTATCTTTATTATTCTGGGACATTCAGGCCCAAAGATACTCATTAAGTCAATAAGCTAAATTTAGTGACAAGTGCATGAGAATGAGAGGAGGCCTGATCGTGATATTTATTCATTCATGCATTTGCAAATCCATCCATCCGACAAATGTTTAAGATATGTGTCTCTGTGCTCGGTGATTTTATGTCAGGTTGATTCATTTTACTCAATCTTTACTTTCTCACATTTAAAATAGGGTTAACAATGGAAAACAGTGTGGCGATTCCGCAAAGACCTAAAAACAGAAATACCATTTGGCCCAGCAATCTCATTACTGGATATATACCCAAAGAAGTATAAATCATTCTATCATAAAGACACATGCATGTGTAAGCTCGTTGCAGCATTACTCACAATAGCAAAGACATGGAACTAACTTAAATGCCCACCAATAGCAGGCTATATAAAGAAAATCTATGTCTTAGATTCACATATCTTATTTTTAGTGAGAAAGGCAAGCTGTAGAAGAAACAAAAATACATCATCTTATTTTTGGAATAAAGACAGCTGACCCGTGAACAACAAGGGTTTGAATTATGACTATCCCCTTATAGGCAGATTTTTTTTCTACCCCTGTTCTCCTTGGGACAGCAAGACCAAACCCTCCCTTTCCTCAGCCTACTCAAGGTGAAGCTGGCGCTGAAGACCTTTATGATCTTTATGATCACTTCCACGTAACGAAGAGTAAATATATTTTATCTGCTTCATGATTTTCTTAATAACACTTTTCTCTGAGCTTAGTTTAAGAATATGGCATACAATACATATAATATACAAAATATGTGTTAACTTTGTTATTGGTAAGGCTTCCGGTTAACAGTAGATTAGTAGCTAAGTTTTTGGGGAGTCAAAAGAAGTGAATTTTCCACTGCACAGGGTGGCGCCCCAACTCCCGTTGCCTGCGATTGAGCCATATATAAAAATACAAAAACAATCTTAAGTATGGGTATATTTTTGAAGGGGACTGGATGAAGCCCATGGATAAAGGTGGAAGGGGTTGGAGAAAAAGGAAGGAGAAGAGGGTAAGTTAAATATTGAGCATCCCTAAAGAACCCTGGGGGAGGGTCGGGTGTCCCCTCTCAACCCTCCAAGCTCAGGTCCCGTCATCCCGCCCTCCGAGTGCAAGCTCCGCTCCCATTCCCACCCCAAGCACAAGCCCGCCCATTTTTGCCCCTTGGGCGCCCGACCCGCCCCTACTACCACCCTCCAAAACAAGGCCCAGCCAACTCTGCC
This sequence comes from Macaca nemestrina, assembly GCF_043159975.1. Lineage (NCBI taxonomy): Eukaryota > Metazoa > Chordata > Mammalia > Primates > Cercopithecidae > Macaca > Macaca nemestrina. The sequence goes on from NC_092144.1 coordinate 14,025,085, forward strand.
ATTGGGGTGCAAGCCCCCTCATCCGCCTTCGGAGGGCAAGCCACACCCCATCCCGCCCCCGAGCACAGGCCCCGCCCCACTTTTGACCCTGGGCCCTAAGCCCCACCCCTATCACCGTCCCTCGGACATAGGCTCCGCCCCCAGCACCACTCTCCATGCTCTGTGGGACCCCACTCCAGAGCCTAACCTCATCCCCCGGGTAAGAATACTAGAATTTCGCCTTGGAGGCTAAAGAAAATGTTAGTTTTTCTGCCGCCGCCTAAGGCTACTCTGGTCACTACAGCCGGAGCCACAGCCACTTCCGTTCCCGGCGGCCCCGAGACCAGAAGCGGAAGTGAGCGCGGTGGCGGCAGACGGCGGCTGAGCTGTGCTGCGCGGCGCCGCGCGGCGCGGCGCGGTGGGAGTGTCTCCGGCTGGTCTGCAGGTGTGGCCCGGCCCCTCGGGAGGGCGGGGAGGGCTCGGCCGGCGCGGGGAGGGGCTGGAGGGCCTAGAATAACTCCGCCTGTCTGAGGTGCTTCCTCCCTGCGATCATCCCCCGGCCGGCATGAGGCCCACACAGCCGGGACCTCGCATCTGGGCGCCCACCGCCCGGTCTGTCGCTCTCAGGTACCCCCCGTCCGGGCAGACAGGGCTGTCATCCTATCAAAAGGGAAATCCCAAACAGTCCAGGTCCCACGGCTCAGGAATGTGGTGACACCGGCCCCAGCCCTCACCTGTCCTTTCCAATTTTTAGGGGAAGTGCATAAAGAGGGCCCTACCTTGCCTATAGTATGCAAGATAACTGCAAATTAGTAATCCACGTTTTATTTGATACGATACTTACTATTATCTAGCTTTGCAACTGGAAAGTGAGGTCTGGGTCTACATGTGCAAACTGGTTTGATTGGCCAAATTTACTTAAAAAATTGAGTGCATCTTTCTATTAAGGAATGAATTGGATGACGAGAGATTTCTTTTGGTGACTGACAATTTGAAGTATTTTAGCTTAATATCTGTTAGCCTGGCTTTGCATCTCTTCCTTTCTTTAACTTTTTCTTTCTCATAAGAAAGCTTTTGGCCAGGCTTGGTGGCGCACTCCTGTAATCCCAGCACTCTGGGAGGCTGAGGCGGGCAGATCACCTGAGGTCAGGAGTGCGAGACCAGCCTGGCCAACATGGTGAAACCCTGTCTTTACTAAAATACAAAAATTAGCCGAGAGTAGTGGCGGGCACCTGCAATCCCAACTACTTAGGAGGCTGAGGCAGGAGAATCGCTTGAACCCCAGAGGCAGTGGTTGCAGTGAGCCGAGATCGTGCCACTGCACTCCAGCCTGGGTGACAGAGCAAGACTCCATCTCAAAAACAAAAACAGCAGCAAAAGGAGGAGTTTTAACTTTTTTTTTCTTTATTTTCTATGTTTGAGACGACTTTTACTTCTGCTCTGGGCATCAAGTTTTTCACTGTGAGGTGAGGGTGTCTTAAGAAAAGTTGTTTCTCAGTTATTTCACAAATATTATTATCAAGGAAAAGTAAGACTGTTATTCAAATCTTTTCAAGTTGGCTCCAGTCCTTCCCCTAAGCATGTGAATCACGGAGCTTCAAAACTAATGGGACTTCAGGGAAAAGACGATATAAACTTTGCAAGTAGTGGAAATTCAAATTGAGTTGGCCATTTTGAATTGGGATGTCTTTTTTTTTTCTTTTGAGATGAAGTCTCGCTCTGTCGCCTAGGCTGGAGTGCAGTGGCCGGATCTCAGCTCACTGCAAGCTCTGCCTCCCAGGTTTACGCCATTCTCCTGCCTCAGCCTCCCGAGTAGCTGGGACTACAGGCGCCCGCCACCTCGCCCGGCTAGTTTTTTGTATTTTTTTTAGTAGAGACGGGGTTTCACCGTGTTCGCCAGGATGGTCTCCATCTCCTGACCTCGTGATCCGCCCGTCTCGGTCTCCCAAAGTGCTGGGATTACAGGCTTGAGCCACCGCGCCCGGCCTGGGATGTCTTTTTTAATAATGGGATTAAAGCTCATGTCTACTGAGAAATGAGGAAAAAATTAACTTCAGAGGAAAATCATGCATCAGGCTTCAGTTTTATGAGTGAAGTGTTTGTTTCCAAAAAGAATATATGCGCTTGCCTTGCCTTTTTAAAAAGAATTAATACTTTTAAAAAATATTTATATTTATTTTTATTTTTTGAGATGGAGTCTCACTCTGTCACCCAGGCTGGAATGCAGTGGCACAATCTCTGCTCACTGCAAGCTCCACCTCCCAGATTCACGCCATTCTCCTGCCTCTGCCTCCTGAGGCCCGGCTAATTTTTTTTGTATTTTTAGTAGAGATGGGGTTTCACTGTGTGAGCCGGGATGGTCTAGATCTCCTGACCTCGTGATCCGCCCGCCTCGGCCTCCCAAAGTGCTGGGATTACAGGCGTGAGCCACAGCGCCCTGCCAAAAAGAATTAGTATTGTTTATTAAAGATACCTGAAACGGTGTGTGATTATGTCTTATGAAAGACAGGCATTTTAAGTTGTTATTATATTTGATTTTTGTGGTATCATATTGTCTTTTTTTAATTTTGAGACAGTCTTTTTTTTTTTTTTTTTTTTTTTGAGACGGTGTCTCGCTCTGTCACCCAGGCTGGAGTGCAGTGGCCGGATCTCAGCTCACTGCAAGCCCCGCCTCCCGGGTTCACGCCATTCTCCTGCCTCAGCCTCCCGAGTAGCTGGGACTACAGGCGCCCGCCACCTAGCCCGGCTAAGTTTTTGTATTTTTAGTAGAGACGGGGTTTCACTGTGTTACCCAGGATGGTCTCGATCTCCTGACCTCGTGATCCGCCCGTCTCGGCCTCCCAAAGTGCTGGGATTACAGGCTTGAGCCACCGCGCCCGGCCGAGACAGAGTCTTTTTTGAGACAGAGTCTCACTCCGTCAGCCAGGCTGGAGTGCAGTGGCGCTCCAGTGCTCGCTGCAGCCTTCTCCTCCTGGGATCAAGCAATTCTCCTGCCTCAGCCTCCCGAGTAGCTAGGGTTACAGGTGTGTGCCACCATGCCTGGCTACTTTTTGTATTTTTAGTAGAGACGAGATTTCACCATATTAGTCAGGCTGGTTTGAACTGCTGACCTCAAGTGATCCGCCGACTTCGGCCTCCCAAAGTGTTGAGATTAGAGGTGTGAGCCACTGTGCCTGGCCACCTGGACCTCATTCTAAGGCCATGGGGAAGTCACTGAAGTTTGAAGTAGAGGAGTGACATTATTATGTTTGTGATGTAAACAAAACACTAGCTCCTGGATTGAGCATGGAGTTTAGGATGGACAAGGATGAATGCAGAGTCCATATGGGAGGCTGGAGAAGTTCAGGGCTTGGATGATGGTAGCTGGGGCTTGATGATTGTGGAATTGGAAAAGTTGGAATGTTTGAGATGCCTGCAGGAGGTAGAATTGAGAGAATTTGATGATGGATGCATTCTCTTTAGCACGTAAGCGGGGTCTGCAAACTGTGGCCAGTGGGCCAAATCTGGTCTGATGCTGGCTTATATAAATAAAGTTTTATTGGAACACATTTGTTCATGTGGCTGTTTTTGCCCTGTGACCATATAATTAAGTGGTTTCATCAGAGACCATATGGCTCACAAATCCTAAGACATTAATTACTTAGCCCTTTGCAGAAAAAGTTTACCACCCCCTAATATGTAAAGCACTTAGTATTCATTAAGCACTGTGCTAGTGACTGGATGTGGAGTTGTGAAAAAAGTAGATACAGGTCTATACTTAAAAAGTTTACATCAGGCTGGTTGCGATGGCTCACGTCTGTAATCCCAGCACTTTGGCAGGCCTAGGCAGGTGGATCACCTGAGGTCAGGAGTTTGAGACCAGCCTGGCCAAAAGGGTGAAACCCCATCTCTACTAAAAGTGCAAAACTTAGCCGGGCGTGGTGGTGCATGCCTGTAATCCCAGCTACTTGGGAGGCTGAGTCAGGAGAATCACTTGAACCTGGGAGACGGAGGTTGCAGTGAGCCGAGATCACGCCCCTGCACTACAGCCTGAGCAACAGAGTGAGACTCAAAAAAAAAAAAAAAAAAAAAAAAAAGTTTACGTCATAGTTGGAGAGAGACAGGCAATAATCATTTAAGAGATAAATATCAAATCACACCTTCATATAGGCAGTGGAGGGAAAGTAGATGTTCTTAGAGGTATTTTAAGGGCAGCTAGGAGTTAAAATGGTCCTTTGATAATGTGGGAAGAGTCAGTAGAAGTCACTAGGCGCTATTGTTTGAAAGGGGGCTTGGGGCCCAACACGTTGCTTATGGAGGCAGATGTCCTATTGTAAGGGTTTTTATTGTGGCCACTCTGCTGGAGACCCCCCAAAATGCTCTGCTTCCATCCTCACCCCTTCTTTTACCTCAGTGTCTCTTTTATTGCAGGGAGGACACCGACTGAGACCTCAAACCCTGGATCCAGTGTCATGGTGAGGAAGCTGGGGGCTCCTGTGGTTGAAGGGGTGGATACATAGGATAACTATGTCCTCTGGGCCCTGTCTTCTCTCTCCCCACTTCCCTGCCCAACTGAGGAAGAAAGGGGAGGGCGAGTGAGGAGCAGCCTCATCCCTGCCCTAGGGGACCTGGGGATGTCCTTCTGTGCCCGACGTCTAGAGGGAAGCTGGCATGGAGGAAGAGCCCCACAGCAGACCCCAGGGCTCTGAGCGGAGCTCCTCCAGGGCCAGCCTTGCCATCCCTGGTTAGACCTATTGAAAACACATGTGGCCATAGAAATATAAATTCAGCTTAAATGAATTAAGATTCAATACATTTAGCCGGGCATGGTTGTGTGTGTCTGGAATCGTAGCTACTTGGGAGGCTGAGGTAGGACGATAGCTTGAGCCCAGGAGATTGAGGCTGCGTTGAGCTAGGATTGTGAGCTTGTACTCCAGCCTAAGCTACAGAGTAAAACCCTGTCTCTTAAAAAAAAAAAAAAAAATTAAAAAGTTTAAAGTGCTCAGTTTCTCAGTCGCCCCAGTCACATTGCCCAAGTGCTCAACAGCCACATGTAGCTGGTAGCCCCTTTCTGGAAAGCGCAGGTATGGAACATTCCCATCAACAGAGAGTGATGTCTGTTGGACAGCGCTGCTCTGAAGAATTCTGCAACTAAAAGGCCATACAGATTCTCAGATGAGGCCGGGCGTGGTGGCTCATGCCTGTAATCCCAGCACTTTGGGAGGCCGAGGCGGGCAGATCACTTGAGGCTGGGGGTTCAAGACAAGCCTGGCCAACATGGTGAAGCTCTGTCTACTGAAAATACAAAAAAGCAGCTGGGCGTGTGGCGCGCGCCTGTAATCCCAGCTAATTGGGAGGCTGAGGCAGGAGAATCACCTGAACCCGGGAGGTGAAGGTTGCAGTGAGCCGAGATTGCGCCACTGCACTCCAGCAAGACTCTGTCTCAAAAAAAAAAAAAAAAAAAAGACTCTGAGATGCAATGGAAGTCCTACTTTCATAAGTATGAAAGATTATTAAGGACATAAGTCTTGGGGAATCCCAGAGAGTTCACAGAAATTAAGCGGTCAAGCCCAAATTTGTGATGCTGTGCCAATTTGTGATAAGGAGTTTAGGAAAAACTCTGTAAGCCAGGAAGGACAGGCTCTGGCATCACAAGTCAGTGGAGTTACACAGAGAGCCAAAACGTACACTCTAGGATTTGTCCAAATGTTGAAAGAAAGTGAACATTTCAGCTTGGTGGCCCATGTGATCTCTGTCACAGCTACTCAGTTCTGCCGTTGTGGCCTCAAAACAGCCATTGACGCATTGTAAATAAATGCATGTGGCTGTGTGCCAAGAAAACATTATTTACAAAAATAGGCGTTGGGCTGGATTTTCCACGCCTGCCGTGTCTGAACATTTTCTTTTCTCCAGTGATAACCAGTCATTCTGCTCACTGGTGGGGGCGGTCTTTGCCGAGCCAGAACGTGTGTGCTGTTTTAGGAATCAGTCACCTTGGAGGATGTGGCGGTGGAGTTCATCCAGGAGTGGGCATTGCTGGATAGTGCGCGGAGGAGCCTGTGCAGATACGGGATGCTGGACCAGTGCAGGACCCTGACCTCCAGGGGTAAGGCTGGCGTCACCTGGCTCCTTCCTGTACGCAGGCACTAAATGCTTCTTAAGCGCCTGCCATGTGAACAAGACAGACGTGGCTTAGGCTTTGTGGCGCTTATTGTCCACAGGATGGCAAAGCTTCATCTGTTGCACTGCCTTCTTTCCCTCTTTAGTAAGGTCTCCTTGAATTTGCTCCCAGGCTTCCGAGGTGAGAGAGCCTCAGCCCCTTGGGGCAGAGGGGAGGGTGTTTGTGGGTTGGGTCCTGAGTTCATTAGCTACTGGGCAAGATCCCTTTGCGACCCATCACACTTGCTCAGCCCAAAGAATCTGAAGCCCATGTTGAAGCTGAAGGAGAGTCTGAATTGAAAAACAAGAGTTTGTTTTCCCCTGCAAGCCCTCCCTCCCCCAGCGCCTGTGTCTTTCTTCGTGTGCAGGAACTCCACCATGCAAACCCAGTCGCGTCTCCCAGCTGGGGCCAAGAGCAGAGCCAAGGGCAACAGAACGAGGGATTCTCCATGCCACGGGTGTAGGTGAGTACCTAAGACAGGCTGTGGATTCCCTGACCCGCCTGGCTGGGTGGTGTGCCCTGGGAAGTGTCAGGTTAAGAGCATTTTCAAAAGCCGTTTGTTCTAAGGGGACACCGAAGGCTATTCGGAGTGAGGTTTCTCAAGTTCCTTTAGCTTCTCTTCTATTTTCACTTTCTAGCCCTCCTCTCCTACTTTCCTTTGGTTTCAGAAAAAGATTTGTTCTAATTTCTCTTAAAAAATTAGAGGGCCAGGTGTGGTGGCTCATGCCTGTAATCCCAGCACTTTGGGAGGCTGAGGCTGGTGGATCACCCGAGGTCAGGAGTTCGACACCAGCCTGGCCAACATGGCAAAACCCCGTCTCTACCAAAAATTAGGCAGATGTGATGGTGTGCACCTGTAATCCCAGCTACTCGGGAGGCTGAGGCATGAGAATTTCTTGAACCTGGGAGGTGGAAGTTGCAGTGAGCCAAGACTGCATCATGGCACTCCAGCCTGGAGGATGGAGTGAGACTCTGTCTCCAAAAAAACAAAACAAAACAAAAATTAGAGCTATAAGTCACACACCATAAAATTCACCCCTTTAAAGTGTGCAGTTCAGTGGTTCACGACCTTGTGTAACCATCACCACTACCTAATTCCAGAACATTTTCATCACCCCAAGTAGAAACTCTGTCCCCATGGGCAGTTACTCCCCATTACCCCTCCCTCAGACCCTGGCAGCCACTAATCTGTTTTCTGTCTCTATGGGTTGTCCTGTATAGACATTTTTATAATGGAAATCGTATCATAAGTAGCCTTTGGTATCTGGCTTAGTATAGTAATTTTGTGTTGCAAGTAAGTTATAGACTGGGTAGTTTATAAACGATAGAAGTTTATTTGACTCCTAGTTCCGGAGACTGGGAAGTCTAAGGTTGAGGGGCTGCATCTGGTAAGGGCCTTCTTGCAGCATCATAACATGGTGGAAGACATCATGTTGCAAGAGAACAAGAGAGGCCCAGACTTGTTTTTACAACAAGGCCACTCTAGAGATAACTAACCCCCTTCTGAAGTAACCACATTAATCCATCCATGAGGGCAGATTCCTCATGACCTAATCACCTCTTTTTTTTTTTTTTGAGACAGAGTCTCGCCTTGTCACCCGGGCTGGAGTGCAGTGGCGCGATCTTGGCTCACTGCCACCTCTGCCTCCCGGGTTCAAACGATTCTCCTGCCTCAGCCTCCTGAGTAGCTGGGATTACAGGCACCCACTACCAGACCTGGCTAATTTTTGTATTTTTAGTAGAGATGGGGTTTCACCGTGTTGGCCAGGCTGGTCTCGAACTCCTGACCTCGTGGTCTACCTCGGCCTCACGAAGTGCTGGGATTACAGGTGTGAGCCATTATGCCCAGCCACCTAATCACCTTTTAAAGGTTGCAGCTCTCAATACTATTGTATGGGAATTGCTTCCAGCCCATGAACTGTGGAGGACACACTTAAACTACAGCAGTATCTGTCTTCTTTCACTTAGCCTCATGTTTCCCAGATCCATCCATGTTGTAGCATGAATCAGAACTTAATTCCTTTTTAAGGCTGAATAATATACATTGTATGGATAGTGGATAAACAGTTGGATTGTTTCTACTTTTTAGCTATTGTGAATAATTTTGCTGTGAACATTTGTGTACAGTATTTCCTTTTTCTTTCCTTTTCTTTTTTTTTTGATAGCGTCTTATTCTATCGCCCAGGCTGAAGTGCAATGGTACGATCATAGGTCACTGCAGCCTCAGCCTTTTGGGCTCAAGTGATTCTCCCACCTCAGCCTCTTGAGTAGCTGGGACCACAGGTGCATGTCCTCATGCTTGGCTATTTTTAATTTTTTTTCTAGAGACCATTCTTCCTATGTTGCCCAGGCTGGTCTTGAACTCCTGAGCTGGAGTGATCCTCCCACCTCGGCCTCCCAGAGTAGTGGGATTACAGGCGTGCGCCACCATGCCTGGCCTTGTATACAAGATTTATGTAGACATGTATTTAATTCTCTTAGGTATACACTGAGGAGTGGAATTGCTGGCTCATATGGTAATGCTGTGCTTAACTTCTTGAGCAACTGTCATACCACTTTGCAAAACAGGTGCAGCATTTTACATTCCCACCAGTGGTGATGAGAGTTCTGACTTTCTCCACATTCTCACCCATACTTGTCGTCCACTTCCTTTTTAAATTTAACCTTTCTATGTATGTTCTTTGTCTAGTTCTTTCTTGCTCTTTTCTCTAATAACATCTGCTTTCCGGAAATAGTCTCAGTCCTCATAGAATTCTTAGCTAGGAAATTGCCTCTCATTTCCCCCTCATTCCTATGACTGCCAGAGTCCACACATAGCCCTACACACAGATGCTGGCTTCCCTTTCAGGCTCTTCCCAAGTCTAGGGTCGATATTAAAAGCTGGGCTGGGTGTGGTGGCTCATGCCTGCAGTCCCAGCACTTTGGGCCGATCACTTCAGGTCTGGAGTTCGAGACCAGCCTGGTCCAACATGGCGAAACCCTGTCTCTACTAAAAATATAAAAATTAGCCTCGCATGGTGGTAATCCCAGCTACTCAGGAGGTTGAGACATTAGAATCGCTTGAACCTGGGAGGCGGAGGTTGCAGTGAGCCAGGATCACGCCACTGTACTCCAGCCTGGGCGACAGAGTGAGACTCCATCTCAAAAAAAAAAAAAAAAAAAATTAGCTGGGCATTAAAAAAAAATTAGGTGGTGCATGCCTGTAATCCCAGCTACTTGGGAGGTGGGAGGTGGAGGTTGCAGTGAGCCAAGATCACACCACTGCACTCTAGCCTGGGTGACAGAGTGAGACCCTGTCTCAAAAATAAAATAAAAAGTAAAGAAAACATGTGACTCATGCCTGTAATCCCAGCACTTTGGGAGGCTGAGGCGGGTGGATCGCAAGGTCAGGAGTTGAAGACCAGCCTGGCCAAGATGGTGAAATCCCATCTCTACTGAAAATACAAAAACAAATTAGCCAGATGTGGTGGTGGGCGCCTGTAATCCCAGCTACTTGGGAGGCTGAGGCAGAGAATTGCTTGAACTCGGGAGGCGGAGGTTGCAGTGAGCCAAGATCGCGCCACTGCACTCCAACCTGGGTGAAAGAGCAAGACTGTGTCTCAAAACAAAACAAAAGTGTATGTGTGTACACACACACACACACACAAATATATATATCTATATTTACATATATATTTTCAATTTTATGCCACTATTTCTTTTTGAAAGGAGTTCATTTTTTCTCAATTCATTTCAGACTGGAAATCTCAACTTGAATATATGTATTTGGTATTAAAATTTGAATATTTATATTCAATATTAAAAGAAAAGGCCTATGTGTGTATAGTGTGTATATATGTTCACATACATATGTGGATATATATGTAGGTGAATACATATTTTCAATTTAACGTCACTATTTCTTTCTGAAAGGAGTTCATTTTTTCCCCCCGTTCATTTCAGCCTGGGAATCTCAGCTCAAACCCAAAGAGTTGCCTTCTATGCAGGCTCTTTTGGAAGAAGCATCCTCCAGGGACATGCAAATGGTAAGATGCACGTGGTTTTCCCTGGCTCCCAGCACGGGAGAAGCTGAGGAACACGTGAGGTGGAAATACAGGACCAGAGCCAGGGAGGTGTTAGCAGCGTGGGTATCTCTTGGAAGGGAAACAGTGTCTGAGGGCATGTCCTGTGACTTCTGAATTTGGGCAAACCCTGACTGTTGCTCAAGATTTTTTTTTTTTTTTGAGACAGAGTCTCGCTCTGTCACCCAGGCTGGAGTGCAGTGGCATGATCTCGGCTCATTTCAGCCTCCACCTCCCGGGATCAAGTGATTCTCCTGCTTCTGCCTCCCGAGTCGTTGGAACTGCAGGCGTGCACCACCACGTCTGGCTAATTTGGGCATTTTTTGGTAGAGACAGGGTTTCACTGTGTTGGCCAGGCTGGTCTCAAACTCCTGGCCTCAAGCGATCTGCCTGCCTCAAGATTCTTTTTTTCTAGAAGGTTTCCTGAAGGAAACATTTTAATAAATGTGAGTCAGACATTGAGTGTGTGAAATATGACCTCCTCCTTAGCAACTGTCAGAAAAACCCCACCTGGTAGAGAAGCCCCATTGTGAGTAAGAGGGAGCCCTGTGATAGAGCTGGCAACACACTCAACTTGACGAACCCCAGCTGTCTAAACAAGGCATGGCTTGAAAATGTTGAGAATATGCCCCTGGTGGGGAGGACCCCTGGGCACTGACACAGATATTGACGAGCTTCCCACCATCACTCACCTCTTTTTCTCTTTTTTAAAAGACAGGGTCTCGCTCTGCCACACAGGCTGGAATGCAGTGGCATGTTCATGGCTCAAATTCTGGACTGAAGTGATCCTTCTACCTCAGCCTCCCAAGTACCTGGGACCACAGGCCTGAGTCACCATGCCCAGTTATTTTTTTTCTTTTTCTTTTTTTTTTCTTAGAGATGGGGTCTTGCTGTGTTGCCCAGGATGATCTTGAACTCCTGGCCTCCTGTGATCCTCCCACCTCAGCCACCCAAGTAGCTGGGACTACAGGTGTGAGCCAGTGGGCCCAGCCATTACTCACCTCTTGTCAGGAGCAAGCTCCACCTGGAGAAGAGGCTCCTGAGGAGTTGAAAGGAGGCAGGAAATATTTCTGGAGGAGCCGTAATCTGGATTTGGATGAGAGAACTGGCCAGACAGAGGCCGCTTTGATTGGAAAGAATGTGGGGAAGTTGCTGGGCATCCTTCTCTTCTTAGGAGACCCGTCTAGATTCCACACTGGAAGGAAGCCCTTTTCAGTGTGGAAAAGTCTTCCATACGAGCTTGTACATTAACAGTACAGGAGAAAATATACACTGAGTCCCCACCATCCCCTCTTTGGCCCTGAATTCCTTCCCCCTCAAACGATAGGACCTTCCAAAGTTTGGGTTCCCATTCCTGAGTGTTGGTGAAAGTTAGGGCTAGGGTTTGGATAGAAAGAGGCACAGAGCTCAGCTTCACTCCCCAGGTGGGGAGTCCCAGGGTCAGTGAGAACCCCAGGATCCCTCGGTCAGTGCCCCTTCCCCTGTGTCATGGATGGGTGTCAGCATCAGAGATGCCCCACCCAGTGGATAGGGTGCAGTGGCCTACGTTTTAGAGACCCACACTCCACTTCTTTGCCAGGGAAGCTTCTGGAACACCGAGAAGCCTCAACCTGTGCAGCCTGGTGTGGGCTGCAGATCAGCCAAAACTCACAACCTGCCTGGCTGCAACAGACCCCCGGGCAGCTGACAGCCCTCCTCACTCCCCAGGCCCTGCTCATTCTTGGTTTACACTCTTGTTTTGGTGGAGGACACCCTCCAGTAGCTCCTTGGGAACAGGTGCTTGGGTTTTGAGACCTTGAGTTCTGAGAATGTCTTATCAGGGCTGCTGGATTGCAGGTTCCTCATCCGATGTGGTGGTTGTGATAAGCCTCATTACGGAACATCCTTTTTCCTTTCTTACCTTTTTACATAGATATGGGGTCTTGTTCTCTCGCCTAGGCAGGAGTGCACTGGCATGATTGTAGCTCCCTGTAGCTTCGAACTTCTTAGCTCAAGCGCTCTTCCTGCCTCAGTCTCCTCCCGAGTAGCTGAGACTACAGGCGTGCACCACCATGTCTGGCTAATTTTAAAAAATTGTTTTGGAGAGAAGTCTCGGTGTGTTGTGCAGGCTGGCAATTGCAGGGCATTCTGTGTGTCATGTAGCCCCCAGTGCTTGTTGAATGAAGGGATGAATGGATAAGGTGTTGCAGAAGGCATCTCCAGGTCCCATCCTCCACCCCCATGTCTCTCTTGCTCAGCAGGTGGACCCCATGTGAAGAAAGGAGAGAGGGAGAGAGAATGAGCCACGAGGGCCCGGTGCCCTCTTCGTTTCTGTGGGCTCTCTCCTTTCAGTACAGGGCTCCAGCGCCCTCCACAGAACTCCACACCCAGCCCAGCAAGCCCCTCTGTAATGGGTGCTGAGAGTGGCAGGCATGGGGCTCTTATTACATCAGAGCCCCAGGAAACAGGCAGTCACAGACTATTCTGAGTGGGCAGAAGAGGTCCACCTATGGATACATATTTAGAGAAGCTGAGGAGTTCCTCACTGAAGACATCCAGCCCGTGAGTAGTAGAGGTGGGTTTGGAGCAAGGAGTTGAACCCACACCTAACCCCAGAGACCACAGTCTCAGCTGCCAGGTTCTGCTGCCTGACAATCATACAACCTGCCACTGGGGTGATGCTAGCCCTTCCGGGCCATGCCAGGCATCACTGCGCCTTGTCACAATCACTGAGACCCTGCACGGTGGCTCTGAGACCTCCCTGTCACATGGGAAAAAGTGCTGATGGCCAGGGACAGAGTGAGTCCCCATGGCCTCCCTCTCTTTTGTCGGCTGGTCCAGTGGAGGGACCAGTGAAGAGGAGGGTGGGAAACTGCTCTTAGAAGAGCCCCAAGGAAGCCAGGCACGGGGACTCACCCCAGAATCCCAGCAACTCAGGAGGCCAAGTTGGGAGGACCACTAGAGCTCAGGAGTTTGAAACCAGCCTGGGCAACATAGCAAGAACCCGTCTCTGCAAAACATACAAAAATTAGCCATAGCCAGATGTGGTGGTGTGCACCTGTAGTTCAGCTACTTGGGAGGCTGAGGCGAGAAAATTGCTTGAACCCGGGAATTCAAGGCTGCAGTGGGCCATGTGTTTGCAACACTGCTCTCCAGCCTGGGTGACGGAGCAGGATTCTGTTTCAAAGAAAAATAAAAAGCCCCAAGGGAGGCTGAGGAACAGCCCTTGTTCTGTCCCAGGGCCACCCCACAGCTGCCTCTTCTGCAGACACCCAGCTCTTTGAGGCTGCAGTGCTGCTGCTCTCGTCCTCTGCTGGGTCCCCAGGCCTGCACCAGCAGTGCCCATGTCTCAGTCCGTTCTCACCCTGCTAATAAAGACATATCCAGACTGGGTCATCTATAAAGGATGGAGGTTTAATTGACTCACAGTTCAGCATGGCTGGGGAGCCCTCAGGAAACTTACAACATGGTAGCAGGGGAAGCAAACACGTCCTTCACATGGTGGGCAGGAAGGAGAAGTACAGACAAAAGGAAGGAGAAGTACAGACAAAAGGGGGAAAAGCCCCTTATAAAACCATCAGATCTTGTGAGAACTCACTCACTATCATGAGAACAGCAGCGTGGGGGTAACCGCCCCCATGATTCAATTATCTCCCACCAGGTCCCTCCCACGATATATGGGGATTATGGGAACTACAATTCAAGATGAGATGGGGGTGGGGACACAGCCAAACCATATCAGCCCAGTACATATTTGTTCGACAAATCGGCAGAACACCTAAAAACACTTTGTTTAAGTAGAGTGACCTGTGTCAAAATGATTCTGATGCAAACATTTGTCTCAAAATGTACCTGTGCGATTTTAATTTATGACTCAGAAAGGCCAATGTCATTGGAAAATTTTGATTACTTGTATTTCCTGGGAGGACAGGGTACACCATGCCACACAGGTCCACACAGGGAAGCACCAAGGTCAGCCTGGGGGCAGAAAGGAGCAAGGGGATAGCCCAGGCCATAGCCTTTCTTGGGGTTTCCACAGGAAAGGTGAGGCTGGGCAGGGTAAACCGCCCAGGATTGGTCAGTTTGAATAATTTTAGTGGACCTTGGCGGGTAAGTGCTGTCCCTGGCTGTTTTAGGGCAGGGGAAATATTGACTGAGATAAGGAGCCGGTGAGATAAGAACTGTATGGTGTGTGGGCTGTGGGTCACAGGGGAGTTAGAGACAAAGTTGGCAGGCAGTTTGACCCTGTGAATGATGGATGCCCTGTGGACAATGACAGCATTCCTATTCAGAACCGATATCTCCTGACCTTTCTTTCTTTTTTGTTTTTTGGGTGACTTAAACAGCAGAAATTTATTTTCTTACCCTTCTGGAGGCCAGAAACCCAAGATCAAGGTGGCAGCAGGGCTGGGTTCTCCTGAGGCCTCTCTCCTTGGCTTGCAGGTGGCCACCCTCCTGCTGCCTCTTCACACGGCCACCCCTCTGTGCCACACCCTAACGTTCTGTAGTGAAACATCTCATAGCCTCTCCAGGGGCTCTGTCCTAACCTCAGGTCTGTCTCTGCATCTGCAGTGTGTTAAATCCTGGAGACCCTCGGTGGCGGCTGGTGCCTGCAGTAGGTTGGGAGTAGTTACTAGATCTGAGGCTACCAGATGCCAGACCCGTGTACCTTGCCTTTTTTTTTTTTTTTAAAGACACAGTCTCGCTCTGTCACCCAGGCTGGAGTGCAGTAATGCAATCTCAGCTCACTGCAACTTCTGCCTCCCAGGTTCAAGTGATTCTCGTGCTTCAGCTTCCCGAGCAGCTGGGACTATAGGCGTGCACTACCACACTTGGCTAATTTTTGTATTTTTAGTAGAGATGGGTGTATCAGTCTGTTTTCATGCTACTAATAAAGATATACCCAACGAGACTGGGCAATTTACAAAAGAGAGATTTCGTTAGACTTACAGTTCCACGTGGCTGGGGAAGCCTCGCCTCACAATCATGGCAGAAGGCAAGGAGGAGCAAGTCACGTCTTACATGGATGACAGGAACTAAAGAGACCTTGCACAGGAAAACTCCCCTTATAATAACCATCAGATCTCATGAGACTTAGTTATTATCATGAGAACAATCATGGGAAAGGCCTGCCCCCATGATTCAATTACCTCCCACTGGGTCCCTCTCACAACACGTGGGAATTCAAGATGAGATTTTGGTGGGGACAGAGCCAAACCATGTCAATGGGGCTTCGCCATGTTGGCCAGGCTGGTCTTGAACTCCTGGCCTCAAGCAATTCTTTCACCTCAGCCTCCCAAAGTGCTGGGATTATTGGCATGAGCCACCGCACCCGGCTCCATTTGCCTTGACATCTGGCAGCCCTAAGCCCCAAACCAAAGGTCTCTTGGGCCAAGAACAGCTGCAGTGCTACCTCTGTCCTGCTCAGCACCCTCCTGTCTTTTCCCAGGGGCCGGGGCTGTTCCTGAGGATGCAGCTGGTGCCCTCCGTAGGAGCGAAGGAGACACCATTGACTCAAGAGGACCGGCCAGCTCTCCAGGAGCCGCCTTGGTCTCCGGGATACACGGTAAGCCTGGGAGAGGTTCACTGTGATGGCACCAGGTGCAGTCAGGAAGGCCTAGGGTGCGGGGTGTCTGTAAATTGGGGTAGGGGAGGGGAAGGAGGGTGTCTGGGGCCTGTAGGAGGCCCAGGCTGTGGGCTTGGGGTGGTGCAGTCTGTTTCTGTGTTGAATATACTTGTCCCCAGGGTGATGGCGGGCTCCAGGGTGGGTCCTGGGGGAGGGTCTGGTTGTTAGACTGTGGGCCCTGCCTTTCCTGGTCCAGCCTTTTTTCTTCCTGTCCTTCCACCCCAGTCCCACTGCTTCCACGACCTTGAAACTGACAGGAACTGGCAGGTCCTATGACCTGAGCAGGCTCAGGGAAGCGAGGACCTCTTGGCTCTGGGCCCTGTGTGTCCTTACCAAGGCAGAGAGAGAATGGGAGAGAGAGCCGCTGTAAGGCAAAGGTTGCTAACCCCCAGGCCGTGGACCAGTGCTAGCCCCTAGCCTATTAGGAACCAGGCTGCAGAGCAGGAGGTGAGCGGCGGGCGAGCATCCATGCCTGATCTCCGCCTCCTGTCGGATCAGCAGCAGCACTGGATTCTCGGGGAAGCGCGAATCCTATTGTGAACTGCGCATGTGAGGGATCTAGGCTGCAGGCTCCTTATGAGAATCTAACTAATGCCTGATAATTGAGGTGGAACAGTTTCATGCCAAAACCATCCCCCCACCCTGGTTTGTGGAAAGATTGTCTTCCATGAAACTGGTCCCTGGTGCCAAAAAGGTTGGTGACTACTGCTGTAAGGCACGTCCTGAGCCCCGCACGAGGAGAAAAGGCCTCCTCCCACTTGTCCCTGCCCTGTTCCCTCGCCCAAGGGACCTGCTGCATGTACCTCCCACCCCCCATCCACCACCAAGTCCTGCTAGCGTTATCTCCAAAATGTAACCCACCTCCAGCTGCCCCTCCTGTCCCTGCTGCTGCCCCCCTGCCCAGAGCCACTGTTAGCTCTCCTGGACTCTAGGTCGGCTCCTGACAGGCGCCTGGGCCCCACCCTGGACACAGAAGCCAGAGCGATCCCTTAGTCAGGTCAGACGTGTTTCCTGAACAAGCAGCTGCCAGCAGAGAAGAGTTCACACCCTACTCCAAGGAGGGGTCTTCCTCCCAGAAAAACTCACTGACTGCCTGCTCCTCTCTCACGCAGGTCCACCTCCAATCTTCCCTCTACCCCTCAACCTCCTGGCCATCCACTCCCCACTGTTTTCCCAGCTTTTCCCTGACTTCTAGAGCCTCCTTGGAGGGTGCCACCTTCCCCAGCCCCTGCCTGGGCACCCTCTCTCCAGGCCATTTTGGATCCCAGTGATTAGCTTTGTATTTAAGGATTGGGTAAATCCTGACAAGGTAAATGGGTCTATCTCTTCTTTTATTAATATGTTCCCCAAAGCAGGATCAAACATGCACATTCATCTGGGGTGAGCAGGTGTGAGTGGACCCCCTCAGCCTCTTGACTCTAACTGTGACCCCTGTCACTCTGTGCAGGGACTAAAGGCCGCTGTGCAGATTCAGAGGGTGTTGATACCAGTGCCTACGCTGGGCCACCCCGACCCGGGGGTGGCCGGGGATTCTGGTGAGTGAGTGCCGCATGGAACACGTGGCCAGAGGGCCCTGCTATCCTTGTGTTCTGTCCAGGAACTTGTATCCCATCCTGCCTACATTTCCTCTGACTGCAGGCACTGCCGTGGCACCATAGGGAGAGGATGCAGAAAGCCTCTCTCGTTATTTGTGTGTTTAAGCAGGAGGGCACTTCCAGTGACAGATTTTTCTGTTAAGAAAGAGAGGTTCACTCAACAGCAGGAAAAGGCCCGACCTCTCTTTGGGCAACATGAAATTCTTGACTACACGATAATGTCGATTTTTGAAAATTATGATTGAATTTACTAGAAATGGCCTGTGTTTTAACTGGGTTTTTAAAAATGAGGTTCAGGCTGGTTGCAGTGGCTCATGCCTTTAATCCCAGTGCTTTGCAAGGCGTAGGCAGGAGGATTGCTTGAGGCCAGGAGTTCGAGACCAGCCTGGGTAACATAGTGAGACCCCTATTTCTAAAAAAAAAAAAAAAATTAGCCACAGGTGGTGCCTCCTAAGTCCTAGCTACTTGAGAGACTGAGGCAGAAGGATCGCTTGAGCCCAGGAGGTCAAGGCTGATGTGAACTACAGTTGCTTTACTGTATTTGCAGCCTGGGTGACAGAATGAGTCCCTGTCTCTAAAAAAAGAGGTTCAAAGCCACTTCTCCTGAGAAGTGGGGAAGAAATTAATTCTAGAAGACAAATAACATTTTAGCTTTAATGGTAAGGTGTTTGTTTTCTTCCAGTTTGCCTTTTAGTAAGAATAATAAACTTTGTTTCTTAAAAGTGCCATCCACTCTTGTGTCTGGAATCTCTGTTATCTTCTTGACAGGGAACAATTCTTAGATCTAGGTCATGTGTTGCTCTTCAGTATATTTTTGGTAAGCCTTCTGGGCTAGGCTCTATTTTGTTACTACTTCTTTTTTTTTTTTTCAATTGAGACAGCATCTCGCTCTGTCACCCAGGCTGGAGTACAGTGGCGTGATCTTGGCTCACTGCAACCTCTGCCTCCTGGGTTCAAGCGATTCTCCTGCCTCAGCCTCCCAAGTAGCTGGGATTACAGGTGTGCGCTACCATGCCCGGCTAATTATGGTATTTTTAGTAGAGACAGGGTTTTGCCATGTTGGCCAGGCTGGTCTCAAACTCTTGACCTCAAGTGATCTGCCCACCTCGGCCTCCCAAAGTGCTAGGACCAGAGGTGTGAGCCACCGTGCCCGGCCTATTTTGTTACTTCGTGAAGCGGGTAACACCACCATTGTCATCATCTGGTGGTGAGATGGGGACCAGGAAACAGTCACAAAGAAAATACTGACCCCTCTTCCGTGGAGCTCACAGTCCGCTGGGTGGTCAGAGTTTGAAATGAGTAACAGAGTCCAATGCAAGCGTGTTGTACAAGGACTTCATCTCAGGGCGCAGGGGAGAGTTCTGGGAAAGGATGGATATTTAAGCTTAGGCCAGGGTTTCTCAACTGCAACACCGCTGATACTGGGGCCTGTTTACTCTCAGTTGTGGGCCGTCCTATGCATTGTAGGATGTTGAGCAGCATCCCTGGCCTCAACTCAACTAGACGCTAGGAGTGCTTTTCCTCTATGAGTTTACCAGGGCTGCCATATCAAAGTTCCACCAACTGGGTGGATTAAACAGCGGAAATATGTTGTCTCACCACTCTGGAGGCCAGAAGCTTGAGATCAAGGTGTTGGCAGGGCTGGTTCCTTTGGAAGCCTCTCCTTGGTGTGTAGATGGCCATCTTGTCTCTGTGTCTTCACATCATCTTCCCCCTGTACATGCCTGTGTCCAAATGTCGTCTTCTTGTGATGGGGTTTGGATTTGTGTCCCCGCCTAAATCTCATGTCAAATTGTAATCTCCAATGTTGGAGGAAGGGCTTGGTGGGAGGTGACTGGATCATGGGGGTGGACTTCCCCTTGCTGTTCTCTTGATAGTGAGTGAGTTCTCACGAGATCCGGTTGTTTAAAAGTGTGTAGCACCTCCCGCTTCACTCTCTTCCTCCTGCTCCAGCCATGTAGCACGTGCCTGCTTCCCCTTTGCCTTCCGCCATGATTGTAAGTTTCCTGAGTCCTGCCCAGCCATGCTTCCTATACAACCTGTGGAACCAGGAGCCAATTAAACCTCTTTTCTTTATAAATTCCCCAGTCTCAGGTAGTTCTTTATAGCAGTGCAAAGCGGACTAATACGTCTTTTAAGTACACCAGTCATATTGGACTAGGGCCCGCCCTACTGACATCATTTTAATTTAATTACCTCTAAAGACTCTATCTATGTTCAAATATGGTTACCAGGGGTGAGATAAGATACCAGGGGTTAAGACTTCAAGATAGGAATTTTTGGGGTAATGCACTTCAGCTCGTAACATCCACATACCCCCTAGTCATGAAAAGCTAAACTGTCTCTAGATGGTACAGACTGAATTGTGCTTCCCCTCCCCAAAGTTCGTGTTGAAGCCCTAGTGTCTCCCCCGAAGGTGCCATGGGAGATGGGGCCTCTAAGGAGGTGACAAAGGTTAAATAAGGTCATAAGGGTGAAGCCCTGAACCAACAGAACTCAAGCCCTTACAAAAAGAGGAAGAGACGCCACAGCTGTCTCTCGCCCATGTGAGGACACAGCCAGAAGGCAGCTGTCTGCAAGCCAGGAAGAGAGCCCTCACCAGAAACCAACCATGCTGGCATCTTGATCTCAAACTTCCAGCATCCAGAACTGTTAGCAGCAAATTTCTGTTAAGTCACCTAGTACATGGTATTTTGGAATGACAGCTCAACACCAAATGTACCCTGGGAGACAAACCCTGACCTAGACCATGATAAATACTATAACATTTAGCTTGGTCAGGTGTTGGGCTGTTGGGAGGTTGGGAGAGAGGATATCAGGCTTAGGAACAACATTGATAAAATTCCCCGTGGAGCAGAGAACCGTTTGCATCCAGGGCCCATGGAAGATGCTGTGAAGGGAGGAGGGAGAAGTGGAGAGAGAGTGGTGTGAGCTGATTGAAGAAGAAGCAGGTTCCAGATTGTTCAGGGCTTGGAAGTGCAGGACAAGAACCTTGGCCCATGTTCTAAGCCCACTGGGAGCCAGTGACGTGTTTAGGTGAGTGGTGCAATGCACCTGTGATTTTTTTTTTTTTTTGAGATGGAGTCTCGCTCTGTCGCCCAGACTGGAGTGCAGTGGCGCAATCTCGGCTCACTGCAAGCTCTGCCTCTGGGGTTCATGCCATTCTTCTGCCTCAGCCTCCCGAGTAGCTGGGACTACAGACGCCTGCCACCACGCCTGGCTAATTTTTTGTATTTTTAGTAGAGATGGGGTTTCACCATGTTAGCCAGGATGGTCTCGATCTCCTGACCTCATGATCCGCCCGCCTCGGCCTCCCAAAGTGCTGACATTACAGGTGTGAGCCACCGTGCCCGGCCTTGCACCTGTGATTTTAACAGAACCCCACCCCCAGCACCTGTGAGGAGTGTGGGCTCAGCGAGGAAAGCAGTGGTAGGTGGAGGCTGTTAGGAGTAGAGTGGTGCTGGTCTAGACTTGGGGTTGAGTGTGGAGGAGGTGTGCTGGGTTCCCCCAAGACCACCCCAGGCCCGATGATCCACTAGGAGGACTCACAGGAGATGTCGTACTCATGGCTATGATTTATTACCGCAAGTGGATATTAAGCAGAATCAACAAAGGGGGTGCCGGGCACTGTGGCTCACGCCTAATCCCAGCACTTTGGGAGGCCGAGGCGGGCGGATCGCCTGAGGCCAGAAGTTGGAGACTGGCCTGGCCAACATGGCAAAAACCCATCTCTACTAAAAATACAAAAATTAGCCGAGCGTGGTGGTGAGGCAGCAGAATCGCTTGAACCCGAGAGGAGGAGGTTGCAGTAAGACTCTGTCTCAAAAAAAAAAAAAAAAAAAAAAAAAAAGCAAAAGGAAGCCTAGAGGAAACCAGAGCCAGGCTTCCAGAGTCCTCTCCGAGCAGAGTTGCCCAGGACAGGCTTAATTCCTCTATCGCCAAGTTGTGCCAGCACCACATGCAATGTTGTCTACTAGCAAAGCTTATTAGAGACTGGGCGCACACCGTTTTCACTGGCCAAGTAGGCTGACTTGAGGTACAGCCCAGAATGTGCCTGTCTTAGTTGGTTCGTGTTGCTATAAGGGAATACCAGAGTCTGGGTGATTTATAAAGAAAAGAAGGATAGGCGCAGTGGCTCACGCTTGGAATCCCAGCACTTTGGGAGGCCAAGGTGGGCCGATCACTTGAGGTCAGGAGCCTGGCCAACATGGTGAAACCATGTCCCTATTAAAAATACAAAAATTAGCCAGGCATGGTGGCATGTGCCTATAATCCCAGCTACTTGGGAGGCTAGGGTGGGAGAATCACTTGAGCCTGGGAGGCAGAGGTTGCAGTGAGCTGAGATTGCACCACTGCACCCCAGCCTGGGTGACAGAGTGAGACCCTGTTTGAAAAAACAAGAAGTGTATTTGACTTACGGTTCTGCAGGCTGTACCAGAAGCATGGCACCAACATCTGCTCCTGGAGAGGGCCTCAGGCTGCTTCCACTTATGGCAGAAGGGGAAGGGGAGCCAGTGTGTCGAGATCACATGGTGAGGGAGGAAGCAGGAGCGGGGTGGTGGGGAGGGAAGGGAAGGGGGAAAGATGCCAGGCTCTTTTTAACAACCGGCTCCCTTGGGAAGTAATAGAAGAGTACTCATTCTCTCCGTTGGAGAGCATTAATCAATTCTTGAGGGATCGGCCCCCAAATCCCACCTCCGACACTGGGGATTAACATTTCAGCGTGAGTTTTGGAGGATACAGTCCCTAAATTCCAGACTTTAAGAAGGAAAGCAGGTGTTCAACATAAACCGCATTGTTTGTACAAGTGGTTTAAGTGGAGTGAGTTTCTTTTATCAGTTAGGGGGGTGGGAACCTTCCTGAAATCCAAGTTCTCAGACTTGGTTAGCTCTTGGTTAGCCCAAGGGCTAACCTTGTAAACACATCTCACTAAGGAGTCCATCCAGGCCTGGTGGGTTCACTCCTTTCTGCACAGTAGGGAAGTGAGGAATGATTTAAAACACATAGAGGCCAGGCGTGGTTGCTCATGCCTGTAATCGCAGCACTTTGGGAGGCTGAGGTGGGAGGGAGGACTTCTTGAGGCCAGGAGTTCGAGACCAGCCTGGGCAACATAGCAAGACCCCATCTCTACAAAATAAGAAAATTAGCCAGGCATGGTTGTGTGCACGTGTGGTCTCGCTACTCAGGAGGCTGAGGAGGGAGAATCACTTGAGCCCAGGAATTCAAGGCTGCTGTGAGCTAGTCCAGCCTGGGTGAGAGAGCAAGACCCTGTCTCAAAACATTTATAGTAATAATGCATATAAAACATTTGTATTGAGGTTGAGTTAATTTGATGGTTCATATATTCATTTACCAATGACATGGAGCATTTTTGTGCCAAGTAGGGTATCGGGAACAGGGTGGTAAAAGCACCCAGGCTGATTCTTACAAAGCTTCCAATCCAGTGAGGATGACAGAAAATAAACACCCATGGCTACAATACATAGCTGGTTACAGATGGGAAAGGGCTG
Source organism: Macaca nemestrina (assembly GCF_043159975.1). NCBI lineage: Eukaryota > Metazoa > Chordata > Mammalia > Primates > Cercopithecidae > Macaca > Macaca nemestrina. The sequence goes on from NC_092144.1 coordinate 14,047,974, forward strand.
CGAAGAAAGGGAACGGGTCCTATCGGAGAAAAGGAGAGAAGAGGCTCTTTGTGCAGGGGAGGAGACCTCAGGATGGGGCACTCTGAGGGGGACATTTCAGTGGATCTAAAAAGAAAAGGCTCGACGTAGGCATTGGCTGTAGCGGGGATGGGTGGGAGAGGGGCTTGGGGGTGAGTACTGCCATGTAGAGATGTCCTCACTATTTATTCTGATTAGTTGCTGGGATGTGTAGAGTGTCAGAGAGGGGTGAGATTTCTGATCAAAGACAGGGACAGCACTTCCTGAGATCGAGGACATGGTGGAGGACGGTGATGAGTTTCATTTATTTATTTATTTATTTATTTTTTAAGACCTAGTCTTGCTCCGTTGCCCAGGCTGGAGTGCAGTGGTGCAATCTTGGCTCACTGCAACCTCCGCCTCCTGGGTTCAAGTGATTCCCGTGCCTCAGCCTCCCGAGTGGCTGGGACTACAGATGTGTGCCACCACACCCAGATAATTTTTGTATTTCTAGTAGAGATGGGGTTTCGCCATATTGGCCAGGTTGGTCTCCCGACCTCAAGTGATACACTGGCCTCAGCCTCCCAAAATGCTGGGATTACAGTTGTGAGCCACTGCACCTGACCTAGTTGTTTTTTTTTGTTTTGTTTTGTTTTTGTTTTTTTTTTAATAACGGAAATTTCTCTTTCACAGTTTAGGATCCCAGAAGTCTGAAATTAAGGTTTCGACATGGGTGTGCTTCCTCTAATGGTTCTGGGGGAGGATCCTGCCTCCTGTCTTCTAACGGTGGCCTGCAGCCCTTGGTGCTCCTTAGCTTGTGGACGCAGCCCTCCCGTCTTTGCCTGTGTTGCCTCATGGCCGTCTCCCCTCTGTGTCTCTGTCTCTTCTCTTAGGAGAACCATCGTATTGGATTAAGGGCCTACCCTACTCTCGTATCATCTCAACTCATTACATCTGTAACAATCCTATTTCCAAATAAGGTCACATTTTGAAATACTAGGGGTTAGGGCTTCCCAGTTTTTGGGGGGACACAATTCAAGCCATAGCAGTCTGTTCTCTAGTCCCCCCAAATTTGTGTCCTTCCCACATGCAAAATACACTCATGTGATCCCGACATTCCCAAAGTTGTAATCCATTCTAGCATCAACTCTAAGTGCAAAATCTCATCTAAGCACCATCAACTCAAAAGCTCATCTCATCTGATGAGAATCCCACAACTCATGATGTCAGTCATCTACAGCAAGTATGAGGGAGACTCAGAGCGTGGTCCATTGTGGGGCCAAATTCCTCTCCATCTGCGAACCTGTGAGAAATCAGAAAGCAAGTGATCCGCTTCCAAGATACAGTGATGGGGCAAGCATGGGATAGACATTCCCATTTCAAAAGGAGAAACTGGAAGGGAAAAAGGGGTCATGGGTCCTGAGCAAGTTTAAAACCCATCAGGGCAAAAGCTAGGAGGTTTCCAGGCCTGGAACGAATCCTCTGTGGTTGGAAGCTCTGACCTCTGGACCTCATTTTGGGTACATTCTATTCCTGTTCCCTGAGATGGGCAGAAAGATTTGAGCCAATGGTTGGATACATGGTCTGGTGTTCAGATGTGAGAGTCAGCCTAGAGATTTGGGCTTCATCATGAAGATGTGGGAATTGACACCCAGAGAATGGGTGAGGTTGCATGCCAAGGCAGAGAGAGTTGAGGTAGGCGCGAAGAGGAGGGCCTGCAACCTGTGGATGCCGGCAACATGTTGGAGGAGAAGCTCTTACAGGAAAAAGAGGAGGCCAAGGTTGTGATCACCGATCACAGGCTGGGTGGGCTATAAGAAGGAGGGATTGGCTAGGTGCGGTGGCTTGCAGCTATAATCCTGGCTACTCAGGGGGCTGAGGTGGGAGGATCGCTTGAGGCCAGGAATTCAAGGCTAGCCTGGGCAACATAGTGAGACCCCCATCTCTAAAAAAAATTTTTTTAAAATTAACTGGGTGTAGTGGCACACACGCGTAGTCTTAGCTACTTGGGAGGCTGAAGTGGGAGGATCACTTGGGCCCAGGAGTTTGAGGCTGCAGTGAGCTGTGATTGTGTCACTGCACTCCAGCCTGGGTGACAGAGCAAGACTCTGGTTCAAAACAATAACCGGAGCAGCAACAACAACAACAGCAAACCTAGAAGAGATCGGACGACGAACACACATCAGTGGGATTTCCCAGCACGGATGGAGGTCACTGGTGATTCCAGGGTGGTGCCGGCCCTTGGAACGGTGGCAATGAGAAGCAAGTGGGAGGGGAGGAAGTGGGCACGGAGGGTAGATAGCCCATGATAGGAAATGAAGAGATAGAGGTAGCCCAAGGGAAAAGTGGGGTGTTATGGCTTGACTTGTACCCCTCCAAAAAGACAGGCTGAAGTCCTAACCCTGTGAATGTGGCCTTATTGGAAATAGGGTCTTCGCAGCTGTAACCAAGTTAGGAGGTCACAAGGGTGGGCCCCCAATCCATCATGACTGTATCCTTATGAGAACATGAGGAAGACGCCACGTGAAGACAGACACAGGGAGGGGACCGTGTGACGGGGGAGGCAGACACTGGAGTGATGCATCCACAAGCCAAGGAGCCCCAAGCATTGATGGCCACCACCAGAAGCCAGGGAGACGCAAGAAAGGACTCTTCTCAGAGTGTCAGAGGCGGCGTGGCCCTGCTGAGCTTAGTTTTGGACTCCTGGTCTCTAAAACTGCGAGAGGATACATGTCTGTGGTTTTAAGCCACTCAGTTTGATACTTTGTTATGGCAGCTGCAGAAAACACATGGGGTCAGGGATTGGGTGTGGGTCAGCTTTAAAAAGTGAGGGGAAAGGTCCCATCGGGAGGGAGAGGTGAGGACGCAGGGGACGAGGGATGATCTGGGAGTTGCTTGCTTGTCTGTCATAGGCCAGAAGGAGGATGCCTGGTGCAGAGGGAGGAGTGGTGTTGATTTGACGGCAGGTGGGAAGGAAGTTTCCTTTTAAGGCAGACCTGCAGGTTGGTTGTGGTTTATCTGCCCTCTACTTGTGGTTAGTCCTGGAGCACTACTAGCCCTGCAGTGTAGGGGGGCAGAGGAAGGGGCCAGGCAGCCGGGGAGGAAGAGCTGTCCCAAGGCTGAGTCAGGGGACAGTGGTGGGTGCTGCAGGAGCACTGGAGTCTCCTGGTGAATTATTGAGTCTATAGCTCTTGGGATATGGAATGAAGGGATATGTGTGTGTGTGTGTGTGTGCGTGCGCACGCACGCGTGTGTCTGCGTGCATGTCTATAAGTGTGTGTATGCTGGTCTGTGTGTATATGTTATATATATGCACAGGTACATGTGGTGTGTAACTGTGTTTGCATGTATATGTGTGCATGTCCGTGTGTACGTAGGTATGTGATTGCATGTGTGTGCAAGAGCTTGCAGATATGTGTCTACATGTGTGTGTCCCTGTGAGTGTGGGCATGTGTGTGTGTACAGATGTGATCACTCACAGCCAGGGTGGGCAGCCTTGGGGCCTGTGAGTGTGCCCAGTAGGCCAGGCACCAACCCTCACACCTCCTCGCTTCTCCCCTAGCTGTGCCTGCACGGGACCCTGCCTGGCTTCAGGAGGACAGAGTAGAGGAAGAAGCTATGGCTCCTGGGCTGCCAACCGCCTGTTCACAGGTAGGTAAGAGCTTCTTGTTCTAAAAGAACACTGCTGTGCTCAAAGGCTGGACTTGCCCTCTTCCTGTGACCTGCCTGGATCATTTCATGGGGTTGGTCTCTATGCTTCAGGGACTCGGCCTCTTGCAGTGGGTGTCAGCAAGGGAGCATGGGCCATGATCCCACCACCTCATTCAGACCCTCCTGAGGCTGCTGAGCCCCAGGAGGGAAAACAAAGCAAGGATGTGAGCCGTCCTCATTTTGTGGTCTTCATGGTCTCACTGAACAAAGAGTTGAGTCATTTTCCAGGTCGTTCCCTCTTGCCTGTACCATGCTCAGGTCTGCTGGACCCTGGAGCTAGAAGGGGGACAAATCTGCAAGAGCTTCCTGGCTCCTTGTCAGTAGATACGTCCTGTCCTGAGGTCCAGGACTCGCAACATTAGTTATTGCCTCTTGCCTTTCTTACTTAAGGAGTGGAGTGTAGAGAGAGGAGTTCTAGTTCAGAGTCCTGAGCCCAGGAGCAGATTCTGGGGGATCTCAGAACCCTGTCTGAAAGTCCTCTGCGTGGGGTTTCCCTTCCCCAGGCCTGCCCGCCTCCAGCATCCTCTGGCGTACTGGTGGGGGTGGTCCCTGGCTGAGCTGGGATGGATGTGTGTTTTAGGAACCAGTCACCTTTGCAGATGTGGCTGTGGTGTTCACCCCAGAAGAATGGGTGTTTCTGGACTCTACTCAGAGGAGCCTGTATAGAGATGTGATGCTGGAGAACTATAGGAACCTGGCCTCTGTGGGTAAGGCGACTTCATCTTTCTTTTTGTTCTTTCCTTTTTTTTTTTTTTTTCTGAGACAGAGTCTTGCTCTGTTGCCCAGGCTGGAGTGTGATGGCGTGACCTTGGCTCACTGCAACCTCTGGCTCACTGCAACCTCCACTTCCTGGGCTCAGATGATCCTCGCACCCCAGCCTCCTGAGTAGCTGGGACCACAGGTGTGTGTCATCACACCTGGCTAATTTTTGTACTTTTTTTGTCGAGATGGGGTTTTGCCGTGTTGCCCAGACTGGTCTCGAACTTCTGGGCTCAAGCAATCCACTTTGGGAGGCTTCAGCCTCCCAAAGTGCTGGGATTACAGATACGAACCACTGCACCCAGACAAGGCTTTGTCTTTTCATCACACACTTAGGCAGCAACCATAAGCTCCAGAAATTGTGCAAGTCTGGGAAACCTAGAGGTGGAAAAACATAATTCCCACCTTCATGAGCTTCCAGTCTACTGGCCTTTCTGTGGAATGAAGATCTTTTTACTGCTCTGTCTCTCCATGATTAAAAGCTTTTGGGCTTCTCAAATGTATTCCTGAACCAGGCCCTTGGTTTTGTAGACCAGAGAGCCTCAGTGCCCTCTGGGACCCAGTGAGAGAATTTGTATTTAGTTCCTCAGTGCAAAAGTTTGGCTGTGTCCATCAGAATTTAGACACAAGCATTTTGCCCCTCCCATCTCTAGAGCCCCTAGAGACTTGAGAATATTGGCCCTGGTGTCAGGGCATGGCACAGTCCTCCCACGACATGCGTTGTTTTTCTCATGAGCAGCTGATCAACTGTGCAAACCCAATGCATCGTCTTATTTGGAACAAAGAGGAGAGCAGTGGACCACTGACAGGGGCATCCTCGCAGACACCTGTGCAGGTGAGCCCAGGCAGATCAGGTGAACATCAGCTCTGGTCAGTAAGGGGAGTGTCCAGTTTGGAAACTGTCAATCAGGGCAACCTATTCATACCCTTGACTGAGAAGCCTGTTTGGTTGAGCTCTCTTATTAAATGCCACCTTCTTTCCTTTTTCCCTTTCCTTTTTAATCTCTAAAACTTTACGTTAATCTCCTAGAAAGATTTGTCCTACTTTCTCTTCATATTTAATATTTCCATGTGTATATTTTTCCATTTCCTCCCCACTGTACATTCTTGCTAATATTTTTCCTCAACATTAGTCACAATCTTCATAGAATCCTTTTTTGGTAAATTACCTACTATTTCCTTCCCATGTTCATCTGATTACATAACTTCTCACCTAGCCAAACACCTTAAAATTTTCCTTAACTCTTAGATGCATTCCTTCTCATTGCAATTTCTTCCCGTATTTAGGATCACTATTTGGAAAAAAAAAAAAGCCCACATGTGCCTTGCTTACTTTTTAGGTCACCTTAATCCCACAGTTTTTTTCTCTGTGTGTTTAACTTTTTCTTTCCTAATTTATTTCAGAGCCTCAACTTCAACCCCAAGAGGCAATTCCTAGCCAAGATCCTTTTACGGAGATTCTGTCCATTGATGTGAAAGGGGTAAGGCTCACCAGGGATTATTCGTGGTTCTCTATAGTAGGATGAGTCTGGGGTTACTGTAAGTTAGAAAAGCAGCCCAAGAGCCAAGAGAGATTCAAGGCAAGAAGTGCCTACCCAGGAGGAAGCAGTTCCTTGGGAGAGAGTCCGTGAATGTCATGGATTGGTGGAAAACTCAACATAGATCATGTTCTTACAAGTAAGCACTTTCACAGATATGACACAGATACCAAGTGTTTAAGACTTACTTTAGCCTTACACAAATTGGAAAAATTCTGCATCTAAGAAGCCCCATGAAAATAATGAAAAGAGAGCTCTTTGCAACAGAGTATCCACCCTATTCCACTTGAGGGAACTCTCGGTAGAAATGGTATGGACTCTGTAAATGGTAAAAGTATTAGATGTAGAACTGTCTTTTTCTTACATTCATTTCACATAGGGGAAAATATCTGTGAATCTAATAAGGCCTTTGGTCTTCACATTTTCCTTCATCGACAGGAGCAACCTCAGCCTGGAGAAAAACTCTATAAATATAATGAACTTGAGAAACCTTTTAACAGCATCGAACCACTTTTCCAGTACCAGAGAATTCATGCTGGAGAGGTGTCCTATGAATGTCAAGAGAGTAGAAATTCCTTCTTCCAGAGCGCCCATCTAATCGTGCCTGAGAAAATCCGTAGTGGGGATAAAACCTATGCATGTACCAAATGTGAAAAATCCTTCAGATACAGCTCAGACCTTATCAGGCATGAGAAGACTCATACTGCAGAGAAGTGCTTTGACTGTCAAGAATGTGGGCAAGCCTTCAAATATTCCTCGAATCTCCGGCGACACATGAGAACCCATACCGGAGAGAAGCCATTTGAATGTAGTCAGTGTGGGAAAACCTTCACAAGGAACTTTAACCTGATTCTGCACCAGAGAAACCACACAGGAGAGAAGCCCTATGAGTGTAAAGATTGTGGGAAAGCCTTCAATCAGCCATCATCCCTTAGGAGCCACGTGAGAACTCACACTGGAGAGAAGCCCTTTGAATGCAACCAGTGTGGGAAAGCCTTCAGGGAACACTCTTCACTGAAGACACATCTGCGAACCCATACCAGAGAGAAACCATATGAATGCAACCAGTGTGGCAAGCCCTTCCGGACGAGCACTCATCTGAACGTGCACAAGAGGATACACACAGGGGAGAAACTGTATGAGTGCGGGACTTGCGGTCAGGTCTTGAGTCGTCTTTCAACCCTGAAGAGTCACATGCGAACTCACACTGGAGAGAAGCCCTATGTGTGCCAGGAATGCGGGCGAGCCTTCAGTGAGCCCTCATCCCTCAGGAAACATGCAAGGACTCACAGTGGCAAGAAGCCCTATGCATGCCAGGAATGTGGGCGAGCCTTTGGTCAGTCTTCACATCTTATTGTACATGTGAGAACACACAGTGCCGGGAGACCCTATCAATGTAATCAGTGTGAGAAAGCCTTCAGGCACAGCTCCTCACTCACTGTACACAAAAGAACCCACATGGGAAGAGAGAACATTAGGAATGGTAGCCTGTCTTTACCCATGTCTCATCCATACTGTGGGCCCCTTGCTAATTAACTTCCATTTTGTAAAAATAGAAACACATGGGGCTATGACTTTCCCTCATAATACTCCTTTAGCTGCATCTCATGTTTCAATGTATAATATTTTCATTTTGGTTTGATTGTAAGTATTGTCTTAACCTCCATTATCATTTATTCTTTGACCTATCTATTATTTGGAATTAGATTTTTCAAAACTAATATGTGGATATATTTTCATAGAGGTATAATGACTTACAGCGAAATGCATACATCTGAAGTATACAGTTGGATGAGTTTGACAGATGCATACATGCATGTAACCAACACTCCATTCCAGATATAGAATGTTTCTATCTTTCTGGAAGGTTCCTGCATGTTATATGGCTACTTCTTAGTTGCCTTTTTGTTGTTGGTTTCTAATTTAATTACATGGTGAGAAGAGTATGTGGCCTCTTTGTTATTGAGTCATAGGTATTTGCTGAGATTTGCTATTAGGTCTGGTGTGGCTTATTCTTCTAGCTGCCAGCCAAAATTGCCCCTTCCTCTTTAGAAAAGAACCTGGGTTTTCTGTTCAGATTGGTGGCATGCACTATTTAAAAGCTTCCATCGCCTGGCTGGGCATGGTGGCTCATGCCTGTAATCCCAGGCTGAGGCGGGGGGATCACCTGAGGTCAGGAGTTCGAGACTAGCCTGGCCAACATGGTGAAACCCCATCTCTACTAAAAATACAAAAATTAGCCAGGTTTGGTGGCATGCATCTGTAATCCCAGCTACTTGGGAGGTTGAGGCAGGAGAATTGCTTGAACCCAGGAGGCAGAGGTTGCAGTGAGCCGAGATTGCGCCACTGCACTCCAGCCTGGGCAACAGAGTGAGACTCTGTCTCAAAAAAATAATAATAAAAAAAAGCTTCCATCTCCCAGCCCTTCTTGCAAGCAAGCGCAGGCCATTTATTCTGGTCCTGGCTAGTATGAATGTGAGAAGTCACTGGATGTGACTCTGGGGAAGATGTTGTGTTCAGGGATGGTTTCATGTAGCCATATCTCTCCACTTCTTGCCTTTTGGACAAGGAGACATGATATTTAGAGCTAGAGGAGCCCTCCTGTGACCATAAAGGGTAAAAGCCACAGGCTAAGAGTGTGGCCGGAAGTCACATCCATCTTGCTTCTGTAATCTAAAAAATATTTAGGATATATTTAATAGAATTGGCATATTTATGTGATTGCAGCAGCCCTGGACTATTTGTTTCTGGATGTCCCATACATGAAAAATAGGCACTTCTTACTGGTAGAAGATGGTTTTTTTGTTTGTTTGTTTGTTTTGTTTTTGTTTTTGGTGGGAGGTTTATTTCAGCTGAATATAATTCCTAACTGATGCACTTAGTATATGTCAGTTTTTATAAATGCTTCATGGATGGTTGAAATCAATGTATTGTATTCTGCAGATGTCTGCTAGATCAAGCATATGTGTTTAAAAACCATCTACACATTTATGAATATTGATCTGTGATCTAGCATTTATTAAGAGAGGTATGTTAAACTCTCCCACCATGATTATGTATTGCTGAAAAATCTTTGTCCATTCTGTCAATTTTTAAATTTATGTATATACATACATATATATGTTTTGAAGCAATGAAATTAAATATAGATACTGACATTTTTTACATTTCCAACAATTGTTACTTTTATTCTTATAAAGTGATCATCCTTTTCCCTATTACTGAACATTCAACCATTCATCATAATGATAGTAAATACTTATTTAGAGTTTACTATTAACAGACAGTAGCCACTGCCTGAAGCTTTGCATCTTTTAATTTAGTCCTCACACTGACACTTTGAGGTATGTGCTGTTATCATCCGCAATTCACAGATGAGGAAGCTGAGGCCCAGCAAATTAAGGTGGGCTATCAGGGTCATCTGGGTGGCATGTGACGGGCCTGACTCTCTCTACAGTGGCAGACCCAGGGGACTAGTCTCCATTTTTATTTGTTCTTTTTTTGTTTGTTTGTTTTAAAGTTCTCTTAGGTATAATTTACATAAATGTTAATAAATCTTAGGGTACACCTTGGTGAATTTTGCATATGTCTATACCCACCACAGCCTCCATCAAAATATTTTATCCTCCCAGAAATTTCCCTTGGGCCCCACCTCATCCTCAAAGGTTACCATTATTCTGACTTCTATCACCATAGATTTGTTTTTCCTGTTCATGTAAATGGAACCATAAACAGCCCTCTTGTGTCTGTTTTTTTCACTTAATATAGTGTCATTGAGATTTATCTATGTTGTATTATCAGTAGTTTATGCTTTTTAATTGCCGTGTAATAGTCTATAGTCTGAATATACCACAATTTAAAGATGCTATTCTGTTTATGAACATTTGAGTTCTGTCCTTCAGGTTCATCCATGTTATCACAAATGACAGAATTTCCTTCCTCATTAAGGCTGAATAGTATTCCATTGTATAGATATACCACATTTTCTTTATCCATTCATCCACTGATGGGCAGTTAGGTTGATTCCATATTTTGGCTATTGTGAATAATCCTGCAGGTTTTATTATTATGAATAAAGCTGCTGTGAATGTTCTTGTTAAGTGTACATAGGTATTCATTTCTCTTGAGTATAAATGTAGGAATGGAATTGCTGGATTTTGGAGGAGACCTATCTTTAGCTTTAGTAGATCTTGCCAGACAGTTTTTCAATGTGGTTGAAACCATTTATACCTCAATTTGTACATCAATGAATGAAAGTTTCATTGCTTCACATCTTTGGCAACACGTGGTACTGTCACTCAAATTAATTTGAGCTACATTAGTGGGTATGCAGCAGTTTCTTAGATTTAATTTGCATATTCTTGATGAGTAATGATACAGTGGTAGATGGTTGCCATAATGACTTCTTCTGTCCCTCTATGTATATCTCTTTTCCATGTGACTTTGCAGCTCCTCCTATCAAGAGGTGGAGTTTATTTCTCCACACCTTGAAGATGAGCTTGGTCATGTGACTTTCCTTGGCCAATGGAACATTGACAAACATGACAGAAGCATGGAAGAACACACATTGGGCTTTTCCTTCGTTGTGACCATCTGTATGTCATCTGTGGAAAAATGTCTAAGTCCTTTGCCCATTTTTAAATAAGTTTTTGTTTGTTGTTGAGTTGTAGAAGTTCTTTCTATATTCTGAATATTAACCCCTTATCAGATATATGATTTGCAAATATTTTCTCCCATTCTAGGGGTTACCTTTTTACTCTATTAATTGTATCTTTTGATATGCAGAAGTTTAAAATTTTGATGTAGTCCAACTTATATTTTTTGTTTTCTTTGGATGTCATATCCAAAAAATCATTGCTAAATCTAATGTTGTGAGGCTTTCCCCCTATGTTTTCTTCTAAGATTCTTATTGTTTCAGCTCTTGCATTTAGGTCTTTGATGTACTATGAGTTAATTTTTGTTTGTTTGTTTTTGTTTTTTTGAGACGGAGTCTTGCTGTGTTGCCCAGGCTGGAGTGCAATGGTGCAATTTTGGCTCACTGCAACCTCCACCTCCCTGGTTCAAGCGATTCTCCTGCCTCAGTCTCCTGAGTAGCTGGGACTACAGCTGCGTGCCACCACACCTGGCTAATTTTTTGTATTTTTAGTAGAGACGGGGTTTCACTGTGTTAGCCAGGATGGTCTCAATCTCCTGACCTCATGATCTGCCTGCCTCAGCCTCCCAAAGTGCTGGGATTACAGGTGTGAGCCCCGCACCAGGCCAAGTTAATTTTTATATGTGATATAAGAAAAGAGTCCAACTTCATTCTTTTGCATGTGCATATCCAGTTTTCCCAGCATCATTTATTGAAGACTGCCCTTTCCCCATTGAATGGTCTTGGCGCCCTTATCAAAATTCATTTGACTGTATATATGAGGTTTTATTTCTGGGCTCCCTACTCGATTCCATGCCATTACTGTGTTGTGTTGATTACTGTAGTTTTACAATAAATTTTGAAATAAGCAAGTGTGGTGTGAGACCTCCAACTCTGTTCTTTTTCAAGATAGTTTTGACTTCTTGGTTTGGTATTCTTGAGATTTCATATGAGTTTTAGGGTGGATATTTTCCTGTTTCTGCAAAAATATTAAGTCATTCAGCCCATGAACATAGTATGTCTATTTGTTTGTGTCTCTTTTAAGTTCTTTCAGCAATGATTTTTAGCTTTCAGTGTACAGGTTCTTCATCTCGTTGGTTAAGTTAATTCCAAAGTATTTTATTGTTTTTGATGCTATTATAAATGGATTTGTTTTCTCAATTTCCTTTTTGGGTTGTTCATTGTTCGTGCATGGAAATGCAACTGATTTTTTTTGTGTTGATCACACTTCTTTTGAAACCCAATATTATGAAGTGTCACTACTCTCCTTGGTCCAAGTTAAAATGCTTTCCTGGATCCAAATGGCATTTCTTTTGTGGGGAATTATCAACAGTAAAGATCTAGGTTGATCAAAACTCAGTCTGAGAAATCACCAGCAGGAGAGGGCAGAGCTATCCATGGGATGGAGATGAAATAGCCTTTGTTATTATGGGTGTATTATGGGCCTCTTTTCTCATCCAATCCAGGATGCTGACATTCAAGGTGACAGATCAGCTGTTCATCTTGGGCTGTACCTTGGGCATTCTACAGGTGGGCCCAGTTGCTATGCTGTTGCCTGTCTCTTCACCATCATCAACACCCTGCAGGGTGTCTTTATCTTCCTGGCGTACTGCCTTTTCAGTCAACAGGTGCCACTGTCTAGGTCCCACCCAAGACTCTTCTTGTCCTTGTCTCTCTTAATGAGCTCACTGCAAGCTCCGCCTCCCAGTTCAAGCCATTCTCCTGCCTCAGCCTCCCGAGTAGCTGGGACTACAGGCGCCCGCCACCACGCCCGGCTAATTTTTTTGTATTTTTAGTAGAGATGAGGTTTCACCATGTTCACCAGGATGGTCTCAATCTCCTGACCTCGTGATCCGCCTGCCTCGGCCTCCCAAAGTGCTGGGATTAGAGGCGTGAGCCACCGCGCCTGGCCATAAATTATATTCTTAAAAAATGCTGAGAGAGTGGATGTAAAGTGTTCTCACCACAAAATAATAACTGTGTGAGATGAGGCATATATTAATTTGCTAGATCTAGTTATTCCCCAATGTATACATCCATTAAACATCATGTTGTACTTGATAAATACATAATACATAAATACATAAAATACAATTTTATCTGTCCAAAGAAAAATGCCAGCGGGATCCCCTCTAGTTGTGTACTGGGAAGGGCAGAAATCCTCTGTTCTTTGTTGCCTTGAGAGAAAGATTTTGGCCAAAATGACTACTTTAGTCAAAAAGAGAATTTATTGAAGGAAAATAGAGAGTAGAGAATTATTTTTATTTTTTATTTTTTGAGATGGAGTCTCGCTCTGTCACCCAGGCTGGAGTGCAATGGCATAATCTCTGCTCACTGCAGCCTCTGCCTCCCAGGTTCAAGTGATTCTCCTGCCTCAGCCTCCTGAGTAGCTGGGATTACAGGTGCCCGTGACCACGCTTGGCTAATTTTTGTGTTTTTAGTAGAGACGGGGTTTCACCATGTTGGTCACGCTGGTCTCGAACTCCTGACCTCAGGTGATCCGCCTGCCTCGGCCTCCCAAAGTGCTGGGATTACAGGCATAAGCCACCTCCCTCGGCCAGCAGAGAGTTATTTAAAGGGACATTACGCCCTGCAAAGATGAGGTAGAGCAGGCTGCTGGAGGGAATGAGCCAGCAGTAGCCAGAGTTCTGCCTTAGGTTTTTCACGATGTTGGGCTCTTCCTTGAAGTTCCCTCCTCTGTCTTAAGTCTCTGCTTTTTTCTTTGCTTAGTTTTCCTACTCCTGCTTTAAGTCTCTGCCTAGTCCTGCCTCATTCCCACCCAGGTTTATGGGGCCTTCCCTTACCATTAGTTGGTGCACACGTGTGGCCCGGTGCTAGATAGGAATCCTACCTAATGGCCGCATTGCTCATCACTGCCACCCCAGGAAGGTCATATGGCAGTAACATCTGTCATATAGCGGTTAAAAGAATTTCTCCTTTGCCCTCCTTTTCAACATGTGGCTAGATTCTGACAGGGTAACTGCAGAGTGAGCGATTACTGGGCATCTTAAGGGGAAATCCGTTCCGCTTAGGTATTTCTGAGCCTCTCTGCTTATACCTAGCATGCAAGTTTTGGGTGGTCCCTGGGGTGCGAGACTTTCCACATCTCCCCTTCCTCAGGAGCTCCCCCTCCTGCTCATGTCTAGCTGTCTGCCTACTCTAACAGTCCTAACAACAACAATGAAATCCCCAGACATAGTCAAAAATCCCACAGGGGTTAAATTGCTCCCAGTTGAGAACCATTGTCTTAAACACCTAAAAAAAACAAAAAACAAAAAAAAAAATCCCAAAAAACTGTCAGTAATTTTCTTAGTAACTATTTTATTTATTTATTTATTCGAGACAGTGTCTCGCTCTGTTGCCCAGGCTGCAGTGCAATGATGCGATCTTGGCTCACCGCAACCTCCGCCCGCCAGGTTCAAGCGACTCTCCTGCCTCAGCCTCCTGAGTAGCTGGGATTACAGGCATGTACCACCATGCCGGCCAATTTTTTTTTTTTTTTTGTATTTTTAGTAGAGATGGGGTTTCTCTATGTTGGTCAGGCTGGTCTCAAACTCCCGACCCCAGGTGATCCACTAGCCTCGGTCTCCCAAAGTGTTGGGATTATAGGCGTGAGCCACCGCACCCTGCCCGGTAACTCTGTTTTATGGTTATTTACAATTCTGTAAAGCAGTGTTTCACAAACCTCGAAGCAGAGGAAACAGGACGTACATTTTACAACAGAGGGATAAGCTCTGTGACACGCTTAAGTGTCCTTATCGTCTTTAGCTTGGGAGTTAAGTAAACGTAGGTAGTGAGAGTTCTGAGAAAAACCAATTTAGTGAAACATGTCATCTGAATTGAAACTTTTAATTTGATTTGATTTTTTTCCTTTGTGATTTTTATTTTTTGTGGGTGCATAGTAGGTGTATATATTTACAGGGTACGTTATATGTTTTGATGCAGGCACGCAATGTGAATTAAGCATATAATGGGGAATGGGGTATCCATCCCCTCAAGCATTTATCCTTTGAGTTACAAACAATCCAATTACACCCTTTATATTATGTTTAAATGTACAATTAATTTATTGACAACAGTCACCTTATTGTGCGATCAAATAGTAGATCTTATTCATTCTTTATATTTCTTGTACCTGTTAACCATCCCCACCTCCCCACAGCCCCTCACTACCCTTCCCAGCCTCTAGTATCCATCCTTCTACTTTCTATGTCCATTAGGTCATTTGTCTTGATTTTTAGATCTCATAAATAAGTGAGAACATGTGACGTTTTGTCTTTCTGTACATGGCTTATTTCACTTAGCATAATGACCCCCAGTTCCATCCATGTTGTTGCAAATGACAGGCAAATCCAGCTAGCAAGATGATTTCAATAACAAGAGCTTTTAAGGGAGAAACGGAAAGTCCTGCTTTCTTTCTTTCTTTTTTTTTTTTTTTTTTTTTTTAAATGGAGTCTCGCTCTGTCGCCCAGGCTGGAGTGCAGTGGCCGGATCTCAGCTCACTGCAAGCTGCGCCTCCCGGGTTCACGCCATTCTCCTGCCTCAGCCTCCCGAGTAGCTGGGACTACAGGCGCCTGCCACCTCGCCCGGCTAGTTTTTTGTTTTTTGTTTTTTGTTCTTTGTTTTTTTTTTTTTTTTGTATTTTTTAGTAGAGACGGGGTTTCACCGTGTTAGCCAGGATGGTCTCGATCTCCTGACCTCGTGATCCACCCGTTTCGGCCTCCCAAAGTGCTGGGATTACAGGCTTGAGCCACCGCGCCCGGCTCCTTTCTTTCTTTTTTAAATCTTGTTTTCTTATTTCCTTTCTTAGAAGGGACTTGTAAGCTATCTTTCTGCAATTTTATGTATCATTTAAAATTGAGTTTTCTACCACAAGAATTAGAAAGATTCTGATTTGTTTCACAGAAAAATCTGAACTGACGTTTTTTGAGCCACGAAGAGGAGAAATAAGACTCTTCTTCATGTTTGTTGTGTGTTACAAAAAATTCATCACATCAGACATTTGAAGAAAGTCATTGAAGACATATGTGATGCTCAATTCTTGCAGAATCTGGAATTTTTCTGTGCGTTACAGCAAACTCTTGGTCCAAGTTCTTGGTCACCTGGGTTTAAGATCTTTTCTAAGGCCGGGCGCGGTGGCTCAAGCCTGTAATCCCAGCACTTTGGGAGGCCGAGGCGGGCGGATCACAAGGTCAGGAGATCGAGACCACAATGAAACCCCGTCTCTACTAAAAATACAAAAAATTAGCCGGGCGCGGTGGCGGGCGCCTGTAGTCCCAGCTACTCGGGAGGCTGAGGCAGGAGAATGGCGTGAACCCAGGAGGCGGAGCTTGCAGTGAGCCGAGATTGCGCCACTGCACTCCAGCCTGGGCAACAGTGTGAGACTCCGTCTCAAAAAAAAAAAAAAAAAAAAAAAAAAAAAAGATCTTTTCTACAGCTTCTCCTTCCTGCAAACACTCTTCTGGATGCTAGAATTCTATAAGGAGAACGAGCCTCAAAGGACTTTCATAGCAACAACATCCAAAAAGACTGGGGTGTTCACACTATGGTCTGAGTTTCTTAATTTCTTTGTTCTCTATTTCTATGGGTTTACTTACCCACTTTTTTTTTTTTTTTTTGTACTTTAAGTTCTAGGGTACATGTGCACAACGTGCAGGTTTGTTACATATGTATACATGTGCCATGTTGGTGTGCTGCACCCATCAACTCGTCAGCACCCACCAACTCGTCATTTACATCAGGTATAACTCCTTAAAAATATATTTACTCACTATGTCTAAAGCAAAGATCAAAATAACTCTTTGTGGAGCTTATGAGACAAATACAATATTTCTTCCAGCTAGAGTTAGCACAGAGGCCCAAGGAACCCTGGAAATCAACGTTACAGTTATATTCCTACCGTAGAATTTATAAAATATACTCTACAATATGCCATCTTCTTTTTCCTTCATGCTGATATAGAGACAGATTTTGAAACCCCAAACAGGAATGTGTGCCAAGTTCCATCTCAAAGGAATGGCATTCAGAGTTTCTAGGCCTTCTAATCATATGCCCTTTCCGTGGTGCATTTCTGCTTTTCTTGAACAGATGTACTATACAGTTAAAAAAAATCTTGAAGATTTTGGCCGGGCGCGCTGGCTCACGCCTGTAATCCCAGCACTTTAGGAGGCCGAGGCGGGTGGATCACGAGGTCAGGAGTTCGAGACCATCCTGGCTAACACGGTGAAATCCCGTCTCTACTAAAAATACAAAAAATTAGCCGGATGTGGTGGCGGGTGCCTGTAGTCCCAGCTACTCGGGAGACTGAGGCAGGAGAATGGCATGAACCTGAGAGGTGGAGCTTGCAGTGAGCCGAGATCGCGCCACTGCACTCCAGCCTGGGTGACAGAGCAAGACTCCATCTCAGAAAAAAAAAAAAAAAAAAAAAAAAAATTGAAGATTTCCTGCATATCCATTAATAGAGGCAATCAAGAGTGACTATATCTGTCACTTGAATTTTAAGCTACTGCTTTTTCAAATATGATCCAAATATTGAAATTAATAGGCAAAGATATCTTTTTGACTTTTTAAAAACTTATTTTTAATTGTGGTTAAAAAAAAAAAACCACATACAATGAAATTTGCCATCTAAACCATTTTTAAGTGTAAACGTCAGTAGTGTTAAGTTTATTTACATTGTTGTGGTCTCCCAAAGTTTTCTTTTTGAAAACTGAAACTCTGTATGTACTAAGCTTTTCCAACCTGCATGTGGCCCAGGATGGCTTTGAATGTGACCTGACACAAATTTATAAACTTTCTTAAAATATTGAGATTTTTTTTTTTTTTTTAGCTCATCAACTATTGTTAGTGTTAGTGTATTTTATGCGTGGCCCAGACTATTATTATTATTCTAACGTGGCCCAGGCAAGCCAAAAAATTGGACACCCTGCAGTCTATATCCATTAAACAACAACTTCTATTTCCCTCTAGCTCTAGCCTTTGGTAACCACCATTCTTCTTTCTGTTTCTATGAAATTGATTACTTTAGATACCTCATAGAAGTGAAATTACACAGTATTTGTCTTTTTGTGACAAATTTATTTCAGTTAGCATAATATCTTAAAGGTTTTCCTTGTTATAGTATGTGACAAAACTTCCTTTCTTTTAAGGCTGAGTAATATTCCATTGTATGGATGGACCACATTTAATTTATTCATTCATCCATCCATGCACATTTGGGTTCTTTCTAACTCTGGGCCCTTCCAGATATTCAGCCCTATGAGACCTTCCACAGTCTTCCCCCAACACTCCGCACTCATTCTCCATTGACATTAAAGTTACTGCCATTCCTCCTTACATCCTCACTCCTTCTTATGTTTCCCCAACCCTCATACTCCATTGCCCTCTTTCACAACAATACATTCCAATTTCTCACAGTTCTCCCTGCCCCCCACTTTGTACTCATGGTTCGAGCTACCTGAGAACCTTCTTTCTACACCAGATGACTGAGTCCATACCCTCCAGTGTACTTTGAGTTTTTACAGTCCAGCCTGCTCTCCTCATTTCCCTCAGGCCCCACACCTGCCCAGTTCTCACTCCCTCCCCTCTTGTTCCTGCTTCACCTCATACCTATTCATATTCGGCCCACCATACGAAATCCCTACAAGCTCTCCAAGTCCACCCTCCATTGCTGCACCAGCCTCCCTGTATCCTCTTTCCTTCCTAGTCTCTCTCATTCGTGCCCTATTCAACTTGGTCTCCTCATGTGATAACTCCAACTTATACCTTATGCAGTCGCTCCCCAACTCCCTGTTGCTCCAACTTTCTCCCCAGGCTCTCCACAACACCCAGTGCCTCCTCTCAATATCAGTCTCTTCCAATGCCACCCAACACCTCTCAGGCGTCCTCACAACATCCCCAATCTTCCCATCTTCATTTTCTCTTTTCTTTTTCTTTTGTGAGACTGTGTTTCACTCTTGTTGCCCAGGCTGGAGTGCAATGGTGCGATCTTGGTTCAATGCAACCTCCGCCTCCCAGATTCAAGCCATTCTCCTGCCTCAGCCTCCCGAGTAGCTGGGATTACAGGCACCCGCCACCATGCCCAGTTAATTTTTGTATTTTTAGTAGAGATGGGGTTTCACCATGTTGGCCAGGCTGTTCTTGAACTCCTGACCTCAGGTGATCTGCCTGCCTCGGTCTCCCAAAGCGCTGGGATTATAGGCGTGAGCCACCACGCCTGGCCACCATCTTCATTTTCAGAATGTTTCACTTAGTTCTTCCCAGCCCCTTCCCTCTTATCCCACCATCAGTCTTTCTTTCTTCTTCCTTTCCTTTCCCTTCCCTTCCCTCCCCTCCCCTCCTTCCTTCCTTCTTCCATCTTTCCTTCCTTTTTTTTTCTTCCCTTCCTCCCTCCCTTCCTCCCTTCCTTTCTTTCATTGTTTTCTTTTTTCTTCTTTCTTTGCTTTTCCTTTCTCTATCTTTTTTTTCTTTGTCTTTCTCTCTCTCTTTCTGTATTTCTTGCACTGTAAATTTAAGAGTTTATTATTCAAAAAAAGTTAAAGCTAGCAAAGCAGTTTGTAATAGCCCAAACTGGGAATAACCCAAATGTCTATCACCAGTGATTTTTAAAAGTTTCAACTTTTATTTTAGATTCTGAGGGTACACGTTCAGGTTTGTTACAAGGGTATATTGCATGATGCTGAGGTTTAGGGTACAAACGAATCCAGTTAGTGAGCACAGTACCTGACAGGTAGTTTTTCAACCCTTGCCCTCCTCCCTCCCTCCTCCATCTAGTAGTCCCCATTGTCTAATGTTCCCATCTTTATATTCACGCATACCCAATATTTAGCTCTCTCTTAAAGGTGAGAACATGTGGTATTTGGTTTTCTATTTCTAAGTTAATTCACTTAGGATGATGGTTCCAGCTGCATCCATGCTGTTGCAAAACACACCACCCTCAGTCTTTCAAACACCCATCCCAGAATGCCCTAAATGTAGATATTTAGGACATTCGTAGGCAGTCCTTCACATGCTGCCCTGGTCTCAAGCACCATCCCTCCCTCCCCCTCCCCCCCACCATTGGCCCCTTTATTCATTCAATTTCTCTTCTTTTCCCCTCATTATTCCTCCTTACAATTCCCATTTCAGCCACCCAACTAATTCGGAAGAATTTCCGTATCCAGTACTCTCTTGTATGTTCAGATCACTAGAATCCAACCTCTGGATATCAAAGTATCACTACTGGAGCTTGAAGACTCCAGATCTGCAGATTCTGAAGCTTGCAGGTCAGTGGCCCTGGACTTTCAAACTTCCGGTCCCATGACATCCAGGCTCCTTAACTTCCGGCTTCCGGGAGCTTAGTCACATACTTCTGGTTTCCGAATTGTAGGTTCCCCGCAAGGAGACTAAGGCTTAGATGGGTCTTTGTTTCCCCAGTTGCGCAATGACTGTTAGATGCAAAAAGGGGAAAACAGCCAGGGAAACTGCTTACAGTGGACCCCCAAGGTGGAGAGCTGGAGGGAGAGGGTTCTTCAAACGTGTACCCTTCAAACTTGTACCCTAGCTCCCTTGTCTGCTGTCTTTGGTGGGCGTGGTCTTGTACTTCAAATCCAGCTGAGAAGCCAAACTCTACCTTAGAGCTGTATTTCATGTTTCTAACTGGATGATATAATTCTGGAGAAATGAGATGGGAAACTCCGCTGCCTGCTTGCCCCTTAACTATTGTTTGTCTTTGGGTTTCTTACTAAATACCAGAGCTTAATGTTTATTTTCTTACTTAATATTCAAACACAACCCATGAGCAAATTAACATTATTTCCATTATAAATAAAGAGAATCGACTTAATAAATTTAAAAAGGTGAAGATACGGGGGCAAATGGATACTGCCATCTGCTGACCCTAGAGTTTCCTCTGACCTACCTTCCCCAACCTTGTCTGTGTTTCACCTCTGCCATGTCCTTAGAGAGGCTGTGTGTCCCCTAGACCACAGAGTTCATTGCACTGCACCTTTCCTTTCTCCTCGTTTTCCATCTTACAAATAATCAATATTCCTGGATATAGGATCATGTCTGTCTTATATGTTTTAGCTTCTCTCAATTTAGCATTATGCCTTTCACAAGAGTATAGGAATACCTCATTTCATTGCCCTTCACAGATATTGCATTTTTTACACATTGAATGTTTATGGCAGCCCTGTGTCGAGCAAGTCTGTTGGTACCATTTTCCCAACAGCATGAGCTCACTCTGTGTCCCTGCATGAACATTTTTTAGAAATAAACTATTTTTAAATTAAAGTATGGACATTTAAAAAACACAGAATGCTATTACACACATTACGGTATAGGGTAAGCATACTTTTATTTACACTGAGAAACCAAAAAATGTGTGTGACTTGCTTTATTGCAATATTCACATTATTGTGGCGATCTGGAACAGAAGTTGCAGTATCTCTGAAGTGTGCCTATAAGTGCTCATCAAATATGTGATGAATGGATGAATAAATTAGTGTAGAGTGAAGTGCTTCTGTGAATCTGAACATCATGGTCTGGAAACTAAAATCTGGCCCACCATCTGTTTCTGTACAGCTAAGAATAGTTTTTACATTTTTCAAATGGGTGAAAAGAAATAAAAAGAAGAATGATATTTTGTGTCACATGACTGATACATGAAGTTCAAGTTCAGTGTCCATAAAGTTTTATTAAAACATAGCCATGATCATTCATTTATGATTGTCTATAGCTGTTTTCATACCACAGTGGTAGAGTTGAGTTGCTGTAAATACCTGTCCCACAAAGCCTAACATGTACACTATCAGGCTCTTTAAGAAAACATTTGGCGACCCCTGCCCTAGGTAGACTCTATGGGGATATGGGCTCTGCACTCATAGGGCCCCACGTGTTCCAAGCCTCCAGCTGTGGGTTCTGCTTCCTCAAGCAGCAGCTGACTCTGACATTCCCCATCTCACCTCAGCAGTCTCTATCATGCAAAGGGCATGCAGAATCCCATGCACCCATCATGCATGTAATAAAAGGCAGATGTTATATGGTCTCTTGAACCAGGCTTAGGCATGGAGGTTGAGGATCAGGAGTGACTTGAGGGTACTGACTGACAGAGCAGGAGCCCCATTATTTTGGACAAACACTGCCACTTTAAGTTTCAGCTTCCTTTTCAGACTTCTGGATTTAAGGAAATTGCTTTTTTAAAAACTATAAGCAGCCAAAAAAAGCAGACAGTAAAACACAGTTAAAACAGCTCGGGCACAGAGGAAGGTGGGGGAAAAGTCTCTTGGGTAACTGCCAAACTTCGCCTTCACACAATGGGCCCCAGTAAAACAGTGGGCCTTAATAAGCACATTCCTTTCCCTCCAGGTGCACTAAAATAGGGAAGCTAAAAGCAGACTTGGGGGGTATCCCTGCAGCTGCAGAAAAATGTATAAAAACAAACACACCGCTCTCCCTCCCATATAATAACAAAACAAAACAAAACAAAACAAAAAAAACCACAGAAGCAGTCCAAGCCTCTAATAAACTCTCCCACCCTAAATCCTTAAAAACTCTTAGTCTGTAAAAAAGTGTGACTCTAACCTAACTCAGCCAGCAGCCCCTCTCAGGTGTGTTTTCTCTAAAATAAACCTGTCTTAACCATCAAGCCACCTTTTGTGTTTCTTTCCTCTTTCTTTAATTCTTACACTGACCTAGTGGAGGCTTGGCAAGGATGCTTGTACCAAGTGGGTCACTTCTGCACTATCTATAGAGAAGGAGAAATGGCTAAAAGTAGAGATACCAGGTTGCCAACAATGGTTACTTGGGGGGTAGCATTCAAAGTTCTCCAAAGACCCTAAATCAATACTCATTGAGTTTATATAGACAGGCACAGAGCAGTGAAAAATGTGAGTTGCACTGGAAAATGTTCCCAGCTGAGTTGACAAAGCAATGCTCTGTACTGTTTTGGTTCTTATACAAAGGTGCCCAGAGGATAGAGATGGTAGGTAGTGTAGGGCAGTGCAAGAAGCTCCAGCTCTGGGACCGGTTGGATGGGGTTTGAATCCTAACCCTGGCTCATGTTAGTGGGATGGCCTCAGTCAAGTCACTTAACACTCAGGATCTCAATTTCTCTTTTGTAAAACAAATAGAGGCCAGGTGCAGTGGCTCATGCCTGTAATCCCAGCACTTAGGGGGGCTGAAGCCTGTGGAGCGCCTGAGCTCAGGAGATTGGGACCTGAGCCTGGGCAGCATAGTGAGACCCATGTCTCTACAAAAAATACAAAAATTAGCTAGGTGTGGTGGCACGCACCTGTAGTTTCAGCTACGTGGGGGGCTGAGGCAGGAGGATTGCTTGGGCCTTGGGAGGTCGAGGCTGCAGTGAGCAGTGTTTGTACCACTGTACTCCAGCATGGGTGACAAAGCAAGACCCTGCCTCAAAAAAAATTAGAATCTACCAGCTTGAGTTGCTTTTGGAACTTAACATTATAATCTATGTGAGATTTTATATATACATACATATTTCCCCTAGGAGCAATGGTTAAGTATTTGCTAATTCAGTGTTCACAGTGACTTTATAGAGTTATAATTACTGCAAATAAAGACAATCAACTGCACTTTCAAATTGTTGTGGTAAGTGGCTGTGTTAATATCCTAACACTGTACAGGGATGCCCATTTCCTACAACCAAACCAGCCCTGAATATTGTCCAACTGTTCAGTTTTTGATAATTTGATAGAATTTTGTTCTTGTATTATTATTATACTTTCCCTGATTACTAGTGAGGATAAACATCCTATGTAATTATTAGCCATTTGTCTTTCCTTTCCTATAATTTATTTATTGTAGTTATTTTTTAAAGAGATAGGGTCTTCCTCTGTCACCCAGGCTGGAGTGCAGTGGTACGATCATAGCTCACCGCAGCCTTGAACTCCTGCACTCAAGTGATCCTCCTGCCTCGGCCCCCTGAGTAGCTGGGACTATGGGTGCATGCCACCACAGCCCACTCTTTTTTTTTTTTTTTTTTTTTTTGGTAGAGACAAGGTCTTGCTATGTTGCCCAGGCTTGTCTCAAACTTCTGGCCTCAAACGATCTGGCCAACTTAGCCTCTCAGAGTGTTGAGATTACAGGCACAAGTCATTGTGCCTGGCCCATATGGTTTCTTTATTCATACATTTGTATATATTTTTTTCTAGTTTCTTGTTTACTTTTTTAAATAAATGGTTTGAAAGAGTTCTTTCTAAGTTAATTTTTTGCTCTTTTTTTCTGAGACAGAGTCCTACTCTGTCACTCAGGCTGGAGTGCAGTGATGAGATCTCGGCTCACTGTAGCCTCCACCTCCCAGGTTCAAGTGATTCTCCTGCCTCAGCATCCCAAGTAGCTGAGACTACAGGTACATACTACTGCACCCTGCTAATTTTTTGTATTTTGTCTGTACAGATAGGATTTCACCATGTTGCCCAGGTTGGTCTTGAACTACTGGACTCAAGTGATCCGCCTGCCTTGGCCTCCCAAAGTGCTGGGATTGCAGGCATGAGCCACCGCACCTGGCCTATTTTATACTCTTAACGTTAATAATGTAAATATTTTAATTATTTGACATCAAACTTTGTTTATGATGTTGTTATTTAGAAGCTTTAAGATTTGTTGAAGTAAAACATTTCAGATTTTTATTTTATTGCTTTTGCTTTTTGGTTCTTGATTAAGAAGCGTTTCTGTAGCTGGAGGTTATAGTTCCTGGAATTACATATATTTCCATTTATTATGTTAATGACTTTACTATTTATTTTTAGACTTTCAGTTCATCAACCTATATCTGTGCAACTTCAAAACTTTTTCTAAATTTTAATTTTTTGGGGACAGGGTCTCACTTTGTTACCCAGGCTTGAGTGTGGTGGTGTGATCATAGCTCTCTGTAACCTCGAACTCCTGGGTTCAAGCGACCCTCCCACCTCATCCTCCCATGACTGGGACCACATCTGGCTGTGCCCACGTGTGCCACTGAAGTGGCGTCATTGTCTGGGGTAATACCCAAGGTTTGTTGTCTCATGTCAAGAAAATTAAGGACATGGACACACACAAGGAATGAGTTTAGGAGTGGAGGGTTTTTTTTTTTTTTCTCTTTTAGACAGAGTCTTGCCCTGTTGCCCAGGCTGGAGTGTAGTGGCATGATCTCGGCTCACTGCAACCTCTGCCTCCTGGGTTCAAGTAATTCTCCTGCCTCAGCCTCCCGAGTAGCTGGGATTACAGGTGTGTGCCACCACACTTGGCTAATTTTTGTATTTTTAGTAGAGACAAGGTTTCACTATGTTGACCAAGCTGGTCTTGAGCTCCTGACCTCAGGTGATCCACCCACCTCAGCGTCCCAAAGTGCTGAGATTACAGGCATGAGCCACTGTGCCTGGCCAGGAGCAGAGGTTTAACAGGCAAAACGAAGAGAAAGGAGAACAGTTCTCTCTCTTGTGTGGGAGAGGGGCAAATGAATGGGACCCTCGTCATAGTGCACCGGATTTTGTAGACAGGCTTGAGAAGGCGGTGTCTGATTTACCTAGGGCCTACCCCTATGTAAGCTGGTCACCCCACCCTAATCTTATTATGCAAATGAGCTTTCCACTTGGCTGATGCTATGTTGTCTGCTATTTACTGTACACATGGCTGGCAAAGAGAAGGGAACTTGGAGCCGCCATTTTGGACATGCCTAGTCTAGGTAGCTTTTTCCTATTGGCACAGCCGCCGGCATCCACCCGTGCAAGCTTCCGGCTTGCTTATCTATGTCTGCAGCTCGATTTTACAGGCTGCTCTTTGTTAGAAAAGAAAATGATTTGGGACTGCTTTTCATTAAACAGAAAATCTTACTGAGGACTTCCTACCCTTGCTATTTACCTAAATGACTTCTCCTTAACTCCTATATCACCACCATGCTTGGCTAATTTTTAAGTTTTTTGGGGGGTAGAGATGGGTCTCACTCTGTTGCCCACGCTGATCTCAAACTCCTGGGCTCGAGCCATCCTCCTCCCTCACCCTTCCAAAGTGCTAGGATTACAGGGCATGAACTGTGCCATACCCATTTTCGAAGTTTCATGGTCATGTAGAATCTCTATTCAAGGAAAGCAGATAACAGACAGGGGAAAGGGCATTTGCTTGGCACATTTAGGAGTTTTGCAGGTCATTCCTTAGAAATGGAATTTGTTGCACATTCCTGATCTGAGAAACTTTAGAAATTTTTCTGCATGTTGGTGTGAAGATGAAAGAAGACGGTGTTTATAAAACAGTTTATACTTCAATTGCCTAGCAGTAGAAACTTGATTTCTGGGAATTTCAGCTTCTGAGTCAACTCTAGCTGCAAGAGCCACTTCATTTTCCCCTAAAAGCTCCATGAAGGCAGAAGCCGTGTCTCTCTTGATCTATGTGTGAATAATCAGTATTTTTCACGTGACTAAATAATCAAACCCGTAGAACTAGAGAACAGCAACAACGAAAAAAATTAAGAAATCCAGATTGTGGTGTGAACATTCTAGCCCTTTCGGATGTTGTTGCTATGAAAATCCTCTTAGGCTCGTTTTCCTGCTTCATTTTAAGATCTGGAAGAGTCTTTGTAGGAAGCAGAGGCTGTGGGAGAACCTTCTATACCTTCATAAATATTGTGCTTCAGAGTGACCAAGATATGGGCCACTGCTGGCCATCTGTATGCTGAGAGTTTGTGGGGCATATTGTAGGGCATGGAAGAATTCTGGTTTCTGCAGGAATTGAATGCCAAGCATGCCTTCCATGACATCCTTCATATTGCTGACACGGTGAATTTCTTGAAACACACAGAACAAAGTCTTTTCTTTCCCCTCTAAATGGCTGAAATATTGTTCAGATTTTCCACGGGCAAAGAGGGAAGATCTTATTCAGAAGATTTTTCTAGTTAACCTGAAATATATATATATGTATATATTTTGTTGTTGAGACAGTTTCACTCTTGTCGCCTGGGCTGGAGTGCAATAGCGTGGCCTCGACTCACTGCAACCTCCACTTCCTGGGTTCAAGTGATTCTCCTGCCTCAGCCTCCCAAGTACCCGGGATTACAGGCATGTGCCACCACGCCCGGCTAATTTTGTATTTTTAGTAGAGACAGGGTTTCACCTTGTTGGCCAGGCTGGTCTCGAACTCCTGACCTCAGGTGATCCGCCTGCCTCAGCCTCCCAAAGTGCTGGGATTACAGGTGTGAGCCACTGTAATATATTTCAGCCCAGCCTGAAATATATATTTTTAGAAATATCTATAAGACTATAGAAAGAAAACCTATAATTTCCATTTTAAAAAGAAAATAAGAAATTAGTTAAATAAGTAGATTATAGCTGCTTGTGCCACAAAAATAAGTAACTATGTGAGATGATAGATATGTTAATTTGCTTCACATGTAGATAACCATTTTATTATCTATATGTATACCATAACTTCATGGGTTAAACCTCAAATATATGCAATAAAATTTATTTAAAAAAAGAAATTTAAGAAGTCTTTTTTTTTTTTTTTTCTTTTTAGAGACAGGGCCTTGCTCTGTCACCCAGGCTGGAGTGCAGTGGCACCATCTCTGCTCACTGCAACTTCCACCTCCCAGGTTCAAGTGATCCTCCTGCCTCAGCCTCCTGAGTAGCTGCAACTACAGGCATGTGCCACCATGCCCGGCTCATTTTTTAATTTTAATTTTTTGTAGAGATGGGGACTCACTGTATTGCCGAGGTTGGTGTTGAACTTCTGGGCTCAACTGATCCTCCCATCTCAACCTCCCCAAAATGCTGGAATTCTAGGCGTGAGCCACCATGCCTGGCCAAGAAGTCGTTAATCATAAGGTTTTCTTACCATATATATTTGTCAGGGCAACATCAAGAGGCCATGTCAGCTTTCATTTTGCTCCATCCCGTTCTTAGAGGCCCCATCTTTGTATGCCTCCTAAACCCCAAGTTACCAAAGTTAAGAGGAAGTAAACATGCTGCAGTAAAATATCTATCTGGGCGAGGCGCAGTGACTCACGCCTGTAGCAGCCAATGTTCCACCAGGTGCAGTGGTTCACACCTGTGATCCCAGCACTTTGGGAGGCCGAGGTGGGCAGATCACTTGAGGTCAGGAATTCGAGACCAGTCTGGCCAACATGGTGAAACCCTGTCTCTACTAAAATACAATAATAATAATAATAATAATAATAATAATAATAATAATAAATTAGCCAGGCTTAGTGGCAGGCGCCTGTAGTTCCAGCTACTCGGGAGGCTGAGGCAGGAGAATCGCTTGAACCTGGGAGGCGGGGGTTGCAGTGAGCCGAGATGGCACCACTGCACTCAAGCCTGGGCGACAGAGTGAAACTCTCTCTCAAAAAAAAAAAAAAAAAAAAAAAGATGTACCAAAAAAAAAAAAGGGTGATTATAGTTAACATTAATCTACCATACATTTCAAAATAGCTGGAAGAGAATAATTTGAATGTTATTGGTATGAAGAAAAGATAAATATTTAAGGTGATAGATATCCCAGTTACCCTGATTTGCTTATATGAATGTAGCAAATTATCACATGTGCCTAGAAACTATGTACGTCTATTATGGATCAATTAAAAAACATTTAAAAAGATCTACCTGTTTCCAAATGTGTCTTGACCTCTGAGGTCCAGTGTTTGTGTAATGTTGCTTTAAATGTGGAGTTATAAAAGAAGGCAGGTGGGAAATTAATGAAATGTTAGAAGTGTTATCTATTGTTAATCACATAAGATTTAAAGGAAGAAGGACTGAGTTCCTTTTTTTTTTTTTCTGAGACAGGGGTCTTGCTCTGTTGCCCAGGCTGGAGCACAGTGGTGGGATCGTAGCTCACTGGAGACTCAACCTCCTGGGCTCAAGCGATCCTTCAATTTCAGCCTCCTGGTAGCTGGGACTACAGGCACGCACCACCATGCCTGGCTAATTTTTGTATTTTTTGTAGAGATGGAATTTTGCCATGTTACTTTCCCACGATGGTCTGGAACTCCTGAGCTAAAGTGATCTTCCCGCCTTGGCCTCCCAAAGTGCTGGGATTACAAGCGTGAGCCAATGCACCAGGCCTGAATTCCTTTTTTCCACACCTTTTCCATCTCCAGTATGAGTTAGCTATTCCCAGGTTCATAGGAAACTTAGTGTAATTTCTAGGGTTCGAGATGGGCAGCTTCACTCGCTTATATAGTTAGTATTTAATGGATAATTAATATGTGCTCAAGAGGTTAATATTGTGCTTCAGGAAATTATTCAGTAGTGATCACAAGACATTCTGTTTGTATGAAACAAGACTGCAGAAAGCCGTGGCAGGGACTGCAGAATAAAAGCAAGACACACACATTTTCTTTTCTTTTTCTTTTTTTTATTTTGAGACTGAGTCTCACTCTGTCACCCAGGCTGGAGTGCAGTGGCTCAATCTCGGCTTTACTGCAACCTCTGCCTCCTGCGTTCAAGCAATTCTTGTGCCTCAGCCTCCCAAGTAGCTGGAATTACAGGCACCCATCACCATGCCTGACTAGTTTTTGTATTTTTAGTAGATGTGCGGTCTTGCCATGTTGGCCAGGCTGGTCTCAAACTCCTGACCTCAAGTGATCTGCCCGCCTTGGCCTCCCAAAGTGTTGGGATTACAGGTGTGAGCCAGCATGCCCGGCCAAGACACATACATTTTCAAACACCAGAGATACCAAGTTTTAGGAAACAGTAGAAGATAAAATGACATTAAGTAACGCAACGGGTTTTCTTGGTCCTTTGTCTGTAGTTGGCAGGAATATCTGATCACACACCTAAATTTCAGAAGCCTTTTTTTGGCTATCTGATGGCCTAACTCTAATTCCCTACACAAAAGGACATGTTTCCTTCCTTCAATGTGTATATTATTTCCAGTGGCTGTGTGGGGTGGAAGGGTGATAAATATTTATGCAAATATCTACAATATGAGGCAGATTTTGATGATTCTGCAATAGGTAAACCCAAACTATATGGGTATGATAGACAGAATAATGACCCCCCAAAGAGGTTCACATCCCTAATCCCCAGAACCTGTAATTGCTACTTGACATGGAGAAGGAGACTTTGCAGATATGGTTATGAAAAGGATCTTGAGACAGGAAAATTGCCCTGGATTGTCTTGGTGAACCCAACGTAATCACTGAGGTCTTTATAAGTATGAAGGATGTAGGAGAGTCAAAGACAGGGATGGGCGGGACGCAGTGGCTCACGTCTGTAATCCCAGCACTTTGGGAGGCCAAGGCGGGCAGATGGCTTGAGGCCAGGAGTCCAAGACCAGCCTGGCCAACATGGTGAAACCCTGTCTCTACTAAAAATACAAAAATTAGCCGGGCGTGGTGGCGGGCACCTGTAATCCTAGCTACTCGGGAGGCTGAGGCAAGAGAATTGCTTGAACCCAGGAGACAGAGTTTGCAGTGAGCCCAGATGGTGCCACTGTACTCCAGCCTGAGTGACAGAGCAAGTGAGGCTCTGTCTAAAAAAAAAAGACAGGATGGAGATTTAATGACAGAAGCAGGAAAGAGGGATGACTGACATGGCTTGATGATGGAATCTATAGTGTGGGTGAAAGTCTTACCTTTGGAGAGGACAAAAGAAATTCAGTCAAAATATGGGAATGTGGAAGGCGGATGTTCACGTTTGGTTGTATGATTGAGAGCATGGAGTTTACAATGTGTCACATGATGACTTGGATTTGTCTGTGTGTGTGTGTGAGAGAGAGAGAGAGAGAGACATAGGTGGTGAGGGCATTTAGTGAGAACAGAAGAGGAAATAGAAGATCCTGTGTTGGAAACAGGGATTGTGCAGGTTGGATGAAAAAGGTAATGAGGCCAGGCGCGGTGGCTCACGCCTGTAATCCCAGCACTTCGGGAGGCCAAGGTGGGCAGATCATTTGAGGTTGGGAATTTGAGACCAACCTGACCAACATCTCTACTAAAAATACAAAATTAGCCAGGCTTGGTGGCGCATGCCTGTAATCTCAGCTACTCGGGAGGTGGAGGCAGGAGAATCGCTTGAACCCGGGAGGCGGAGGTTGCGGTGAGCCAAGATAATGCCACTGCACTCCAGCCTGGGTAACAAGAGCAAAACTCCGTCTCAAAAAAAAAAAAAAAAAAAAGAGAAGAAAAGAAAAGAAAAAGGTAATGAGAGAAATGCAAATGCAGAAAGAGTGCCTGGCAGTATGGTGGGCTTCTTTTCAAAACTTAAAAAAAATTATTATTATTTATTTATTTACTTTAGACAAGGGATCTTGCTCTGTCACCCAGGCTGGAGTGCAGTGGCACAATCATAGCTCACTGTGGCCTTGAACTCCTGAGCTCAAGTGATCCTCCTGCCTTAGCCTCCCAAGCAGCTGGGATTATAGGCATGGACCACCATGCCCAGCTAGTTTTTATATTTTGTGTAGAGATGGGATTTTGCCATGCTGCCCAGGTTGGTCTCCATCTCCTGGGCTCAAGCCATCCTCTCGCCTCTGCCTCCCAAGTAGCTGGGACTACAGGCATGTGCCACCATACCCAGTGAATTTTAAAAACTTTTTTGTAGAGATGGGGTCTTGCTATGTTGCCCAGGCTGAATAGGCTCTCTCTCTCTCTCTCTCTCTCTTTCTTTTTTGACAGAGTATTGCTCTGTTGCCCAGGCTAGAGTACAGTGGCATGGGGCAATCTTGGCTCACCGCAACCTCTACCTCCCTGGTTCAAGCAATTCTTCTGCCTCAGCCTCCTGAGTAGCTGGGATTACAGGTGTGCACTACCACCCCTGGCTAATTTATGTATTTTTAGTAGAGATGGAGTTTTGCCGTGCTGGCCAGGCTGGTCTCGACCTCCTGACCTCAAGTGATTTGCTCACCTTGGCCCTCTGAAGTGCTGAGATTATAGGCATGAGCCACCATGCTCGGCCCTGAATGGGCTCTTTAAATGGGAAGGAAGACTCAAGAGGCCTAAATCTCACTGGCTGAAGAGACTGTACAAATCTGGCTTTTTTTTTTTTTTTTTTTTTTTTTTTTTTTTTTGAGATGGAGCCTCTCTCTGTCTCCCAGGCTGGAGTGCAGTGGTGCAATCTTGGCTCACTGCCAGCTCCACCTCCCGGGTTCACGCCATTCTCCTGCCTCAGCCTCCCGAGTAGCTCAGACTACAGCTGCCTGCCACCATGCCCGGCTAATTTTTTTTTTTTTGTATTTTTAGTAGAGATGGAGTTTCATTGTGTTAGTCAGGATGGTCTCGATCTCCTGACCTCGTGATCTGCCCGCCTCGGCCTCCCAAAGTGCTGGCTTAACAGGCTTGAGCCACTGTTCCTGGCTGATTTATGAAAAAGCGTTTAAACTGAGATATTTGCTATTGGTTAACGAGTCAAGGAGTTGCTCAAATATGAACCCTCTTAGAGCATCACCCGCTGATTCCCAGGTTGCCCCGTGTGTTTTTAAAACTTTATGTATTTACTTCTATTATTAGTATTATTTTTTAGAGAAGAGGTCTTGCTTTGTCATCCAGGCCGAAGTGCAGTGGCATAATCATAGCTCAGTGCAGCCTCAAACTCCTGGGCTCAAGTGATCCTCTCACCTCAGCTTCCTGAGGAGCTGGGACTACAGGTGCACACCACCACCCTCAGCTAATTTTTAAATGCTTTATAGGGATGAGGTCTCACTGGGTTGCTCAGGCTGGTCTGGAACTCCTGTCCTCAAGCAGCTGTCCTGCCTCAGACTCCTAAAGTGCTGGGATTACAGGCATAAGCCACCATCGCTGGCCCCAATACTGCTTTTCTTTCTGAGTTTTGCAGGGGGTAGAGGGTGCTAAGTAGAGGCACTGCCCACTACCCACTACTAAGTGTTGGTTGGTAGAGGCAGACTTGTTAAGAGAGCCTAAATCCCAGTTAACACCTATTTCTGTTTAATTCATAAATATGCACAGCGTTTCCTCCCATGCTTGCCTTTATGGGGTGGTGGTGCCAAGTGACTGTGAGATAGACCAGTATGTGGAGAAAAGGGATAGGGTAAATGCTTCTGAGTAGAATGTGCATCACTGCTTCAGATCAATTCCTGCTCATTTAGTTAACCATGTATGGCACACAGTAGGTGTCCAATAGGAGTGTTTGTGTGTGAGAGTCAAGATAAGCACAGCTCCCTAAGGAGTAAGAGCCAAGGATTTTTTTTTTTTTTAAGTTTTGGGATAGGGTCTCACTCTGTTGCCTGGGCTGGAGTGCAGTGGCATGATCATGGCTCACTGCAGCCTCAACCTACGGGGCTCAAATGATTGTCCCACCTCAGCCTCCTGAGGAGTAGCTGGGATTACAGGTGCATGCCACCATGTCTGGCTAATTTTTATTTTTATTTTTTGTAGAGATGGGATCTTGCTATGTTGCCCAGGCTCGTCTTGAACTCCTAGCCTCAAGTGATCCTCTTGCCTAGGCCTCCCAAATGCTGGGATGACAGGCTATGACTGTAATCCCAACAGGCCTGGCTGATTAAAAAAAAAAAAACAAAAAAACATGTAAACTGAGATCATTGCTAATGGTTAATGAGTCAAGGCATACTCAGATGTCAGCCTTTCTAGGGCATCGCCTGCTGTATTCCCAGGTTTCCTTGTGTGATAGGCACATGCTCCTCAGGTGGGTCGGTTAGTGAAATGCTCTGGAGCAATGCGTGATCTTACCGTGCTGGGTTTGGGGGTGTCAGCCTTCGCACTGCTGGAGAGTATGTGCATCTCAGACTCAGTTCTCAATTTCCTGAACCCTTTGGACCATTTCCTGTATTGCTCCCGGACCTGCAGAGGCAAAGCGTGCCCTGGGTCAGCTCACGGAAAGCAGTGAGGACAGGAAGAGTACTGGGCGGGAGCTGGGCAGTGGTACCTGCTGGCTGAGGAGGCAGTACACCAGGAAGATGAAGACGCCCTGCAGGCTGTTGATGATGGTGAAGAGGTAGGCCATGACCCGGGCAGCCGGACCCACCTGCAAGATGCCCAGACACCACGTGCAGCCCAGGATGAACAGCTGAGCTGTCGCTTTAAATGCCAGCATCCTGCATTGAATAAGAAAGGAGGCTGGTGATGCACCCAGAGAAACAGAATCAAGGCTATTTCATCTGTGCCCATGGAGTCCTCTGCCCTCCCCTGTAGATGATTTCTCAGACTGGGCTGTGATCAGCTTAGATCTTTACTGTCAATGATAGCCCACAACAGAAATGCCACCTGGGGCTGGGCGCGGTGGCTCACATCTGTAATCCCAGCACTTTGGGAGGCCGAGGCAGGAGGATCACCTGAGGTCAGGAGTTTGAGACCAGCCCAACCAACATGGTGAAACCCGGTCTTTGCTAAAAATAATACAAAAATTAGCCAGGCGTGGTGGAGGGCGCCTGTAATCCCAGCTACTCGGGAGGCTAAGGCAGTAGAATCGCTTGAACCCGGGAGGCGGAGGTTGCAGTGAGTCGAGATAGCGCCACTGCACTCCAGCCTGGGAGTGACAGAGCAAGACTCCATCTCAAAAAAAAAAAAAAAAAAAAAAGGTTATTTTTGAACATGCAAAGAGATTTCTGTGTTCATGAACTACACAGTCTCTTCAAATCACCAATACAACCAAAGCATGACATACGAAATTTGGAAACGATAATGACAGGAACCTAGAAGAAAGCTCATTAATTTTGCACAAGGGTGCCTGGAACAACAAACTGCTCAAGCCCTACAGAGGAATTTTTTTATTTTTATTTATTTATTTATTTATTTTGAGACGGAATCTCGCTCTGTCACGCAGGCTGGAGTGCAGTGGCGCGATCTCGGCTCACTGCGACCTCTGCCTCCCGGGTGCAAGTGATTCTCCCACCTCAGCCTCCTGAGTAGCTGGAATTATAGACGCCCACCACCACGCCTGGCTAATTTTTGTATTTTTAGTAGAGACAAGGTTTCACCATGTTGGCCAGGCTGGTCTTGAACTCGTGACCTCAAGTGATCCGCCTACCTCGGCCTCCCAAAGTGTTAGGATTACAGGCTTGAGCCACCATGCCCGGCCCCCGTAGAGGATTTAATGTTGATTAGGATTTTCCCAGAGGGAGGATTGCATGAGGAGTCATGAGGAGCCTGAACTGAGGATATGGTATGAAGGTGCAGGCTGGGCTGTGGGAACAGACATGAAAATGTACACATTCTTTGCACTGTTTTTTTTTGAGTTGGAGTCTCGCTCTGTCACCCAGGCTGGAGTGCAATGGTGCAGTCTCGGCTCACTGCAACCTCTGCCTCTCAGGTTCAAGCAATTCTCCTGCCTCAGCCTCCCAAGTAGCTGGGATTACAGGCGCAGGCCACCACAGCCCCCTAATTTTTGTATTTTTAGTAGAGACGGGGTTTCACCATGTTGGTCAGGCTGGTCTCTTTGGCCAAGCTAGTCTCGAACTCCCTACCTTGTGATCTGTCCCCTCCAACCCTTGGCTTCCCAAAGTGCTGGGATTACAGGCATGAGCCACCGTGCCCGGCCTTCTTTGTATTTTAAAAGTGCTAACTTCTTTGCACTTTTGTTACAGGACTGCTTACAAAAGTCCAAAGAAGTTTTTAACCTTTTAGTTTATTGATTCATAATGTTTGTACATCTTTATGGGGACATACATGATGTTTTGCTAACATGTATAGAGTGTGTCATGATTAAGTCAGGGTATTCAGGATATCTGTCACTTTGAGTGTCTATCATTTGTATGTGTTGGGAACACTTCAAATTTTCCCCTCTACCTATTTTGAAATATACAATATATTGTGAACTAGAGTCACCCTACTCTGCCATCCAACATTATAACTTACTCCTTCTATCTGACTGTATGTTGTACCCATTAACCAACCCCTCTTCATCACCTTGCCTACTCACACACCTTGTCCAGCCTCTGGAATCTATCATTCTACTTTCTTTTTATTTTTATTTTTATTTTTATTTTTATTTATTTATTTATTTATTTTTTTTGAGACGGAGTCTTGCTCTGTCGCCCAGGCTGGAGTGCAGTGGCCGGATCTCAGCTCACTGCAAGCTCCGCCTCCCGGGTTTACGCCATTCTCCTGCCTCAGCCTCCCGAGTAGCTGGGACTACAGGCGCCCGCCACCTCGCCCGGCTAGTTTTTTGTATTTTTTAGTAGAGACAGGGTTTCACCGTGTTAGCCAGGATGGTCTCGATCTCCTGACCTCATGATCCGCCCGTCTCGGCCTCCCAAAGTGCTGGGATTACAGGCGTGAGCCACCGCGCCCGGCCTTTCTTTTTATTTTTTGAGGCAGAGTCTCGCTCTGTCTCCCAGGCTGGAGTGCAGTGGTGCGATCTCGGCTCACTGCAACCTCCGCCTCCTGGGTTCAAGCGATTCTCCTGCCTCAGCCTCCTGAGTAGCTGGGATTACAGGCGCCCCCCACCATGCCCAGCTAACTTATCATTCTACTTTCTGCCTCCATGAGATCAGCTTCTTTAGTGCCTCTCTATGTAAGTGACAGCCTATGCTATTTGTCTTTTTGTGCCTGGCTTATTTCACTTAACAGAATGACCTCCAGTTTCATCCATGTTGCTGCAAATGACATGGTTTCATTCTGTTTTGTGGTTGAATTGTATCTTATTTTGTATGTATACCATTTACCAGCCAATGAAGATTTTTCCGGTTGCTCTGGGATTCACTAACTGAGATTAGACATGGACAAAACATTTTGCTCGGGGTGTCAACAGGATACCACTGAATCTGAGACGGCTGCCATAGAAGGATGGCTGCATCTGTTTACTCTGGGTGCCTTCAAAAGACCCTGAGATGGGACCTCAGTGGCTGTTGAGGCACATGGCTTGGCTCTTGGGAACCATACATGTCTGTGTTGTTGTCACCCCCTTCTCCATCTTACCTTGTGTTCTGGAGGGTGGACACTTCATTATTGAGGGAGGAGAGTCTGTTTTTCAAAATCCAGAGAGTCACCAGAAGGAGAGCTAAATTCACCTTCAGGAAACCACAGAAGATTCGTTGAATAGAATTTGAAACCCATTATCTCTCTCTCTTTTTTTTTTTTTTTGGTCAGATAGGGTCTTGCTCTGTTGCCCAGGCTGGAGTATGGCGGTGCAATCTCAGTTCACTGCAACCTCTGCCTCCCGGGTTCGAGCGATTCTCCTGCCTTGGCCTCCCAAGTACAGGCACCCACCACCATGCCTGGCTAATTTTTTATTTTTAGTAGAGACAGGGTTTCACCATGTTGGCCAGGCTGGTCTTGAACTCCTGACCTCAAGTGATCTGCCCGCCTTGGTCTCCCAAAGTGTTGACATTACAGGCGTGAGCCACCACATCAGGCCTGAAGCCCATTATCTCTTCATCTTAGCCTGTCTAATATGAATTATACACGTAAGTCTTTTTCTTAAATATTGAGTAACAGTGTTAGAGTTTGAAGATTCAAGAGTGGTCTTAGGAAACCTAACCCAACCCATGACAACCCAAGGTGCGTTCCTGCTCTTGTCACCATCTTTATTATCTTGCTTTTCTAATGACCCTCAGCGGGGCAGCGAGGATGCTTAGATGATGTCACTTACAGAGAAGATGGCGCAGACAGGTCCAAGGAAGCCCCATATAAATCCCTTTTCTGGTTGGAGCCAGCAGCTGAACAAGAGAGAGAGATTAAAAAAAAAAAAAAAAAAAAAGCATCGGTTTTTGGAGATACGGAACAGTTATGTAAATCTATTCCTTCCCTCCTCACCACTTCCTCCCTTCCTCCCTACATCAACAATATTGAGTGTTTCTTTAGCGATAGGGTCTGTGGTTGGCTCTGAAGATACAGTGGTGAGATCTAAGAACACGGTCTTAGATCCCCCACATTTTTTTTTTTTTTTTTTTGAGACGGAGTCTCGCTCTGTCGCCCAGGCTGGAGTGCAGTGGCCGGATCTCGGCTCACTGCAAGCTCCGCCTCCCAGGTTTACGCCATTCTCCTGCCTCAGCCTCCCGAGTAGCTGGGACTACAGGCGCCCGCCAACTCGCCTGGATAGTTTTTTGTATTTTTTAGTAGAGATGGGGTTTCACCGTGTTAGCCAGGATGGTCTCGATCTCCTGACTTCATGATCCGCCTGTCTCGGCCTCCCAAAGTGCTGGGATTACAGGCTTGAGCCACCGCGCCTGGCCAGATCCCCCAAATTTCAACTCAGGGAGGATACACGCAATTAGATACATTCTAACAATGAAAGAAAAATGGAAAGTTGTGCCAGGCACAGTGGCTTACACCAGGACTTTGGGAGGCCGAGGTGGGAGGATTGCTTGAGGCCAGGAGTTTGAGACCAGTCTGAGTAACATAGCAAGACCCCATTTCTACAAAAAAAAAAAAAAAAAAAAAAAAAAAAAAAAGCCAGGTGTGGTGGCTCACACCTGTATTCTCAGTTACTTGGGAAACTGAGCGGGGAGGATCACTTGAGTCCAGGAGGTTGAGACTGCAGTGAGCTGTGATTGTACCACTGCACTCTGGCCTGGGCAACAGAGCAAGACCTAAATTGCAGCATTTTAAATTTCTATTTAAAATAGAAAATGAGTCCAAGTGCAGTGGTTCACGCCTGAAATCCCAGCACTTTGGGAGGCTGAGGCGGGTGGATCATTTGAGGTCAGGAGTTCGAGACCAGCCTGCCCAACGTTGTGAAATCCTGTCTCTACTAAAAACACACAAAAAATGAGCTGTGTGTGGTGGCGTACGCCTGTAATCCCAGCTACTCGGGAGGCTTGAACCCGGGAAACAGAGAGCAGAGGTTGCAGTGAGCCGAGATCACGCCACCGCACTCCAGCCTGGGTGACAGAGTATTTCTAAATAAATAACTAAATATAAAATGACTGAATGGTCCTTTAAAATTCCTTTCTATGGCTGAATAATATTTCACTGTGGATATGTTATTTTTTTTATCCATTCATCAGTGATAGGCATTGTTTCCAATTTTTGACTCCTTTAAATAATGCTTCTATGAGCATTCATGTACAATATGTTGCTAAACGCTTAGTTTAGGTTCAGAGGTACATTGTGTGGGTTTGTTATGTAGGTCAATTGCACGTTGTGGCGGTTTTGCGTACAGATTATTTTGTCACCCGGGTCATCAGCACAGTGCTCTATAGGTCGTCTATTTATCCTCACCCTCCTCCCACTTTCTACCCTCAAGTACGCTTTGGTGTCTGAAGTTCCCTTGTGTCCATGGGTACCCAGTGTTTAGCTCCTACTTATAAGTGAGAACATGTGGTATTTGATTTTCTGTTTCTGAATTCACTAAGGATAATGGCCTCCAGCGCCATCCATATTGCTGCAAAGGACATGATCTCGTTATTTTATTTTATTTTTTTTGAGATGGAGACTCACTCTGTCGCCAGGCTGGGGTGCAATGGTGCCATCTTGGCTCACTGCAACCTCCGCCTCCCGGGTTCCAGCAATTCTCCTGCCTCAGCCTCCCCAGTAGCTAGGATTACAGGCACCCACCACCATGCCTGGCTAACTTTTGTATTTTTAGTAGAGACAGGGTTTCACCATGTTGGCCAGGATGGTCTCAATCTCTTGAACTCGTGATCTGCTTGCCTCGGCCTCCCAAAGTGCTGGTTTTACAGGCGTGAGCCACCGCACCCAGCTGACATTGTTATTTTTTATGATTGCATCATTTACAAGTTTTTGCGTGGACATCTGTTTTCATTTGTTTTGGGTATATACCTGGGTCATATGGTAGCTCTATGGTTAACTTTCGGAGGATTGGTGTTAATAATTCACAAAACCAAAAACAGCAAAAGAGGAAGCACTTCCCAAATCTTCTACAAGGCCAGTATTACTCTGACACCAAACCCAGAAATAGACATCACAAGAAAACAAAACTGCAGACCAAAATCCTTTATGAAAATGAATGCAAAAATCCTCAAAAAATACTAGCCGACCAAGTCCTGCAACATATTAAAAGGATTATATACCATGACCAGGTGGTAATTATCCCAGGAATGTAGGCTAGTTTAATATCTAATCATCCATCAATGTAATACACATATTAATAGAATAAAGGATTAAAATTATATGATCACATTATAGTTATATAATTATATAATCATATAATTATATGATCACATTATAAGATCACAGTTTAATTATATAACCATATAATTAACTGTATATAACCATATAATATTCCCCAGGACTCAAAGGTAAATAACCATATATAACTGTATAATTATAATGTGTTCTTTTTTTTTTTTTTTTTTTTGAGACGGAGTCTTGCTCTGTCCCCCAGGCTGGAGTGCAGTGGCGCGATCTCGGCTCACTGCAAGCTCCGCCTCCCGGGTTCACGCCATTCTCCTGCCTCAGCCTCCTGAGTAGCTGGGACTACAGGCGCCTGCCACCAGGCCCAGCTATTTTTTGTATTTTTAGTGGAGATGGGGTTTCACGGTTGTCTCGATCTCCTGACCTTGTGATCTGCCCGCCTCGGCTTCCCAAAGTGTTGGGATTACAGGCGTGAGCCACCGCGCCTGGCCGTGATCATATAATTTTAATCCTTTATTCTATTATGTGTATTAATAGAATAAAAGATTAAGTAATTAAGTAATCATATAGTTATATATGATTATATAATTATAATGATATAATATATGATATATAATTTAATGTGATAATATAATTTATAATTATATAATATAATTATATTTGATTATATACTTATATAATATATAAATTACATAGATATGTATTTATATATAAATTACATATAAAATAATCTAAGTATATAATTATAATGTGATCATATAATTTTTATCCCATATAAGTAAAAATTATATGCTTCTGAAATGCATTTGACAAAATCAAACACAGTTTCATCACCAAAATACCCAACACACTAGGAATAGAAAATAATTTCTTTAAACTGAAAATGGGTATCTATGAAAAATCCTCAGCTAACATCATACATTAATGAGGATAGACTCAGTGCTTTCTCCCTAAGTTCAGGAGCAAGACGACACTGTCTGCTGTTCTAGTCAACAGTGTCCTGGAGGGTTCAACCAGTGCAACTGGCAAACAAACAAACAAACAAGCTAGAAAAGTACCTGGCACAAAGTAAGCATCTCGTAAATCTTAACTATGACAATATCAATTATTTGGGTTATTCAAATCAGGTCTACTTTTTCAAATGAAAAATGGAAGCATCCTAAAAGATCTGGATAAAGTAGGTTAGATATTAAACAAATGCTATCATGAGCACTTTGGTTTCATTCTTGCTATTTCAATGAGAGAGATTTAAATACATTATCCCTAACTATTATTAGTATCTTTTAGAGACATGGTCTGTCTCTCTTGCTCAGGCTGGAGTGCAGTGGTGTAATCATAGCTCGCTGCAACCTCGAACTCCTGGGCTCAAGCGACCCTCCCATCTCAGCCTCCTGAGTAGCTAGGACTACAGGTGTGTGCCAGTATGCCCTGCTAATTTTTTAAATTTTGTAAAGAAGGGGTCTTGCTGTGTTGCCCAGGCTGGTCTCAAGATCCTGGGCTCAAGTGATTCTCCTGTGTCAGCCTCCCAAAGCACAGGGATTCCAGGCGTGAGCCACTGAGCCTGACCCTCCTTAATTATTATAATCTTCTAGCAGAAAGATGCCCTGGGGATTATGACACAGTGTCTTTGTCCTCTTTTGCTTTCCAAAGACTTGCCCTTTATTTCATTCAGAAAATTTCCGAAAACCCTCTTCTACAATGCCTAGTTTGAAATGTAATTGAAATAAACTCAATAGCTAAGAACGAGGAGCTGCAGTGTAATCCAACCAACAGAGCCTAAAATCCCTGCTGATCTAATTAAAAGCAAGTATCAAAAAAATGCTATCTAGGTTCTAGCAATGGCCACGGTTATGCCGGAGAAGATAAGGACTGTGGGAATTTGCATTAACCGGGAAGGTGTTCCATAAAGGTGAGGCCTGGAGGCTGCAGAAATGGCCACTGTCACAGCTGGGACTCCATAGCCCACAGGGAACATGAGCTTCTTCGTGAATCTGTTGATGCTCGAGTAGTTGACCACCATCAGGTTCCGTGCAGTGAGGAAGAGGTACAGGGCCTCCAGCAGCATCCAGGTGAAGGCCGCCAGGTAGAGATAATGCAAGGCACTGGCGATGATGGCACACAGCACCTGGGGGAGAAGTAAGAGACGCCCAGAGCGGCGGTCAGATTTGAGTGTGACCCATGGCTTCTCCTGTACCATGCTGTTGGGGAGAATTCTGAGATATCTGATGGCATTGTAGAGAATATTTGCTTTGTAG
The DNA here is from genome assembly GCF_043159975.1 of Macaca nemestrina. Taxonomy (NCBI): domain Eukaryota; kingdom Metazoa; phylum Chordata; class Mammalia; order Primates; family Cercopithecidae; genus Macaca; species Macaca nemestrina. Next base: position 14,089,785 of record NC_092144.1, read on the forward strand.
TTGAGTCAGGCAATGGGAAATTGGTGGTGTTCTTTTCTAATATTCCCCAGGACTCAAGGGCCTATATATATATATATACATACACACACACACACACATAGATACACGTATATACACACACACATATACGCATATACACACACATATACATATATGTGTATACACACATACATATACACATATGTGCGTATACACACATATATACATATGTATGCATATATACACATATATACGTGTATATATACACACATATGTGTATATGTATACACACACATATATAAAAAATATATACACACACACATATATACGTGTGTGTGTATATATATATGTTTTTTTTTTTTTTTGAGACGGAATTTCACTTTTGCTGCCCAGGCTGGCGTGCAATGGTGCGATCTCGGCTCACCACAACCTCCACCTCCTGGGTTCAAGCAGTTCTCTTGCCTCAGCCTCCTGAGTAGCTGGGATTACAGGCATGTGCCACCATGCCTGGCTAGTATTTTTAGTAGAGATGGGTTTTCTCCATGCTGGTCAGGCTGGTCTAGAACTCCCGACCTCAGGTGATCCACCCGCCTCGGTCTCCCAAAGTATTAGGATTACAGGCGTGAACCACCGCGCTCCGCTGGGCCATTATATTAAGGAATCCAATGCCACATCATTCCATGAGCCAGCATCCTCTGCGTCAAGGAAGGGAGCCCCCTGGAACACCGCTGTCAATACCTCATGTTCGGTTCGATCAATTGCCACGAGGAAGAGGAGGTGGGCCAGGAGGAGGCAGAGCGAGAGCTGCAGATGCAGCGAGGTGCTGATGTTCTGGATGGCTTTGCACAGCAGGAAGGTGAGGGCTGCCAGGAGGAGGCACAGCAGAGAGAGGCTCAGCCCCATGTAGGTGATGACAGTCAGCACAGGATCCTCCTCCTGGGACCCCAAAAAGAAGAGTTCACAGTTATGCTTTCTTGCTCTGGGGTAATGACCCCACCACCATTTTAAATTTTTATTTTGGCATAGCACATTCAAGAATGAGGCAGCCAGGTAAATTTGTGAAGGTGTCATCAATTTAATTTAATTTGTGAAGTTGTCACCTGAGCCTCTTGAGTGTCTGGGAATACAAGGGTAGTCATGCAGGTGACAACAGGTGTGCATTATAGTCATGTATGGCACCATGCCCTGCTAACTTTTTTTTTTTTTTTTTGACAGAGTCTTGCTCTGTCGCCCAGGCTGGAGTGCAGTGGCACAATCTCGGCTCACTACAACCTCTGCCTCCCTGGTTCAGGCAATTCTCTGCCTCAGCCTCCCGAGTAGCTGGGATTACAGGCGCCCACCACCACGCCCAGATAATTTTTGTATTTTTAATAGAGACGGGCCTTCACCATCTTGGCCAGGCTGGTCTTGAACTCCTGACCTTGTGATCCACCTGCCTCGGCCTCCCAAAGTGCTGGGATCACAGGCGTGGGCCACCACGCCTGGCCTAACTTTTTAAAAATTTTTATAGAGACAGGATCTTTCTGTGTTGCCCAGTCTGGTCTCGGATTCCTGGGCTCAGGTGATCCTCCCGCTTCAGCCTCCCAAAGCACAGGGATTCCAGGTGTGAGCCCGTTAGGTTTCGAAGGGAAGGTGAGGGTTAAAGAAAGACAGAGAGAGAGAGAGAGAGAGAGAGAGAGAGAGAGAGAGAGAGTTGGCAGCTCTACAGCAATGCAGGTTTATGTCCAGCATGAGACCTGTGGAGCGGGGAGCTAGCTGCGTGCCAGAATCCGCCGCCGCTTACAGGCTGGGGTAGTTACAGGTCTGGGCAAGAGGGGCTGGGTGGTATGGCTTGCTGTCTGGGAGGATATTGATAAGATGTTCCTGCGATGGAAAACAAAAGGGTGGTTTGGCCCTTTTTCCCGCAGGATCTGATAGTGATGTCCCTTGGATCTACTCCAAGTGATGAGATAAGAAAGTCAGGTGGGCCAGACGTGGTGGCTCACACCTGTAATCCCAGCACTTTGGGAGGCCGAGGTGGGTGGAACTTGAGGTAAGGAGTTCGAGACCAGCCTGGCCAACTTGGTGAAACCTTGTCTCTAGTAAAAACACAAAAATTAGCCAGGCATGGTGGTGCATGCCTGTAGTCCCAGCTACTCAGGAGGCTAAGGAAAGAGGATTTCTTGAGCCCAGGAGGTCAAGGCTGCAGTGAGCTATGACTGTGCCAATGTATTCCAACCTGGGTGACAGAGACCCCGTCTAAAAAAAAAAAAAAAAAAAAAAAAGGCAGAGTTTTCCCTGGGTGGGCCCGACCTAATCAGATGAGTCTTTACAAGATCTGGGCTCTTCCATGGAGAATCAGATTCAAAACTTGTGATGGTTAATATGGATGTCAACTTGATTGGATTGAAGGATACAAAGTATTGATCCTGGGTGTGTCTGTGAGGGTGTTGCCAAAGGAGATTAACATTTGAGTCACTGGGCTGGGGAAGGCAGATCCACTCAATCTGGGTGGGCACCATCTAATCAGCTGCCAGCATGGCTAGAATATAAGCAGGCAGAAAAATGTGCAAAGAGAGGCTGGCCTCGCCTCCCAGCCTATATCTTCCTCCTGTGCTGGATGCTTCCTGCCCTCGAACATTGGACTCCAAGTTCTTCAGTT
>NC_092144.1:14097404-14104926 GCF_043159975.1 Macaca nemestrina
TCTATGTCTGCAGCTTGATTTTTCAGGCTGCTCGTTGTTAGACAAGAAATGATTTGGGGGCTGTTTTTTATTAAAAGGGAAACCTTACTGAGGACTCTCTTACCTTTGCTAACTGCCTAAATAATTTCTCTTTCACTCCTGAATCACTGGGATGAAGAGAGGTAGGTTAACAGGTACAGACATACAGGTAGATAAAAAGTGTGAGTTCTATTTTTTTTTTTTTTTTTTGAGACGGAGTCTCGCTCTGTCACCCAGGCTGGAGTGCAGTGGCTGGATCTCAGCTCACTGCAAGCTCCGCCTCCCGGGTTCACGCCATTCTCCTGCCTCAGCCTCCCGAGTAGCTGGGACTACAGGCGCCCGCCACCACGCTTGGCTAATTTTTTGTATTTTTAGTAGAGACGGGGTTTCACCGTGTTAGCCAGGATGGTCTTGATTTCCTGACCTCGTGATCCGCCCGTCTCGGCCTCCCAAAGTGCTGGGATTACAGGCTTGAGCCACCACGCCCCACCCAAGTGTTTGACAGCAGAGCAGAGTGACTATAATTAACAAGAAGGTATGACATATTTCAAAGTAGCTAGAAAAGGGGACTTAAATTGTTCCCAACACATAAAAATGGTAAGTACTCAAAGTGGTGGATACCTCAGATGCCCTAGCTTGATCGTTACACATTCTAGGCAAGCAACAAAGTATCACATGTACTCATAAATATGTAAGATATTATGTATCAGTAAAAGCAATTAAAAAACAGAACCAAAGAAAATAAAACGGAAGTAACAAGTTTTGCTGAAGGTGTGGAGATGATGACCCCTGTATGTTTCTGGTGGGGATTTAGGACGGTGCAGCTGCTTTGGAAAAACAGTTTGGTGGTTCCTCCAAAAGTTGAACATAGAATTACCATATCACCCAGCAGTTCCACTCCTTAGTATATACCCAAGATAACCGAACAGTTATTCAACCCAAAATGTGTCCACCAATATTCATAAAAGTACTATTCACACCAGCCACCTAAACCAAAAATTAAATTAGAAGTCCTGGCTGGGCGCAGTGGCTCAAGCCTGTAATCCCAGCACTTTGGGAGGCCGAGACGGGCGGATCACGAGGTCAGGAGATCGAGACCATCCTGGCTAACACGGTGAAACCCCATCTCTACTAAAATATACAAAAAACTAGCCGGGCGAGGTGGCGGGCGCCTGTAGTCCCAGCTACTCGGGAGGCTGAGGGAGGAGAATGGCGTGAACCCGGGAGGCGGAGCTTGCAGTGAGCTGAGATCCGGCCACTGCACTCCAGCCTGGGCGACAGAGTGAGACTCTGTCTCAAAAAAAAAAAAAAAAAAAAAAAAAAAAAAAAAAAAAAAAAGAAGTCCTCTTCCGCCCCCCAAAAACCATCTGAATGGGCTTCCCTTTTGGCCAGGGCACTCTCAATTTAACCGGAAAGACTAGTTCAGGCTATGGTGGGAAGTGGGGGGTCTGACATGCCTCCTTATGCCCTCCTCTCTTTTGGAGTTCAGGAAAAGCTGACCAGCATTTAACATCAACACAGACCTTTAGTCTAATAAGAAACATTTACAATCTATTCTCTCTGAAGCCTGATACCTGAAGGGTTCGTCTGGATGATAGAATTTCGGCCTTCACAGCCCCTTATTGTAATCCAGACATTCTTTTCTATTGATAATAACTCCTTCAACCAACTGCCAATCAGAAAAGCTTAAATCTACCTATAATCTGGAAGCACCCACCCCACATCTCCACTTCGGATTGTCCTGCCTTTCTGGAGTGAACCAATGTGTATTTTAAATGTATTTGATTGTTGTCTCACGTCCTCCTAAAATGTGTAAAACCAAGCCAGGCACTGTGGCTCACGCCTGAAATTCCAGCACTTTGGGAGGCCGAGGCAGGTGGCTCACAAGGAAAGGAGATCGAGACAATCCTGGTTAACACGGTGAAACCCCATCTCTACTGAAAACACACAAAAAAGTTAGCCGGGTGTGGTGTTGGGTGCCTGTAGTCCCCGCTACTTGGGAGGCTGAGGCAGGAGAATCACTTAAACCTGGGAGGTGGAGGCTGCAGTGAGCCGAGATTGCACCACTGCACTGCAGCCTGGGTGACACAGCGAGACTCTGTCTCCAAAAGAAAACAACAACAACAACAACAACAACAACAAAAACCAAGCTGCGCCATGACCACCTCGTGATATAGAAGTTAAAAAGGAATTACTTAGGCAGAGAGTGAGGGTAAGGAAGTCCTCAGTAAGGCTTTCCTTTTAATGAAAAGCAGCCCTTGTATCATTTTTTTTTTTTTTTTTTTTCCTAACAAAGAGCAGCCTGCAAAATCGAGCTGCAGACATAGGCAAGCAAGCTGGAAGCTTGCACAGGTGAATGTTGGCAGCTGTGCCAATAAGAAAAGGCCACCTGGGACTAGGCATGTTGAAAGTGGCGGCTCCATCTTCCCATCTCTTTGCCAACCACGTGTACAGTAAGGAGAAGGCAAAGACTCCATTTGCATAATAAGATTAGGGTGGGGCAGCCAGCTTCTCTGCACTTTATGTAAACGTCATACCTGGTCCAACCAATCTTTAGGTCCTATGTAAATCAGACACTGACTCCTCAAGCCTGTCTATAAAATCTGGTGCACTCGGCCATGGATGGGAAGTCCCATTTGGGCATCCTTTTCTCTCACAAGAGAGGGAATTGTTCTCCTTTTTCTTTCTGTTGCCTATTAAGCCTCTACTCATAAACTTACTCCTTGTGTGTGTCCGTGTCCTTAATTTTCTTGGCATGAGACAATGAACCTCGGGTATTACCCCGGACAATACCACCACATCACTTGGGCACATGTTCTCAGGGGCTCCTGAGGGCTCTGTCATGGGCCATGGTCATTCATACATTCATATTTAGCTCACAATAAGTCTCTTCAAATATTTTACAGAGTTTTGACTCTTTTTGTCAATAGCCAAAAGCTGGAAACAACCCGAACATCCATCAATGGATGGATTAAAAAAAAAAAAAGTGAGGTATTCATACAATAGAATAGTATTCAGCCATGAAAAGGAATGGAATATCGATAAATGCTACAGCAGGCATGGACCACAAAGCCATTATGCTAGGTGAAAGGAGCTAGACTAGATGGTCACATATTGTATGATTCCATTTATGTGAGATATCCTGATTAGGAAAATCCATGGAAACAGAAGGCAGATTAGTGGCTGCCAGGGGTTGGAGGAAGGGAGGAATGAGGAGCGGTTGCTTACCACATGCAGTATTCACTTTTGGGCTGATGGAAGCATTTTAGAAATAGAGGTGATGGTTGTATAAATTTGTGAATATACTAGATTCTACTGAAACACACACTTTAAAATTTTTTCTTATTTTCATTTTAATTTAATTTTTGAGATGGAGTGGCACTCTGTCTTACACAGGCTGGAGTACAGTGGTGCAAACTCGGCTCACTGCAACCTCTGCCTCCCAGGTTCAAGTGATTCTCCTGCCTCAGCCTCTTGAGTAGCTGGGATTACAGGTGTGCGCCACCATACCCGGCTAATTTTTGTATTTTCAGTAGAGACAGGGTTTCATTATGTTGGCCAGGCTGGATTTGAACTCCTGACCTCAGGTGATCCACCAATTTCAGCCTCCCAAAGTGCTAGGATTACAGGCGTGAGTGCCTGGCATTATAGGCACGCCCGGCCTGAAACAGACACTTTAAAGTGGTGAACTTGATGTTATGTGAACTTTATCTTAATAAAATTAATGCTATATGCATTTTCATGCTTTAAAAATTATTATGCAGGCAGGGCATGGTGGCTTACGCCTGTAATCCCAGCACTTTGGGAGGCCGAGGCAAGCAGATCACGCACGAGGTCAGGAGATTGAGACCATCCTGTCTAACAAAGCAAAACCCCATCTCTACTAAAAATACAAAAAAATAGCTGGGCATCATGGTGGGCGCCTGTAGTCCCAGCTACTCGGGAGGCTGAGGCAGGAGAATGGCGTGAACCCGGGAGGCAGAGCTTGCAGTGAGCTGAGATCCGGCCACTGCACTCCAGCCTGGGCGACAGAGCGAGACTCCGTCTCAAAAAAACAAACAAAACAAAACAAAAATAAACAAACAAAAAAGGAAATCATACTTATAGATCAAATGATACTAATTTGTATTCCAAATTAAATAAATTGTTCTCTTTTGAAGTGATTTCTACTTTGTATTTTAAATCTTCATAATTATTTACTGCTGATAATTTATATTACAATGAAAATGCATGTTATTTATGCATTTATTTTCTTCTCCTTTCCTTTCTCTCTCTTTCTTCTTCTTCTCTCTCCTCCTCTGTCCTCCTCCTGCTGTCCTCCTCCTGTCCTCCTCCTCCCTTCCTCCTCCTCTCCTCCTCCTCTCCTCCTCCTCTCCTCCTCCTCCTCCTCCTCTCCTCCTCCTCCCCTCCTCCACCACCCCCTCCTCCCCTCCTCCTCCTCCCCTCCTCCTCCTCCTCCTCTCCTCCTCCTTCCTCCCCTCCTTCCCTCCCCCCTCCTCCTCCTCCTCTCCTCCTCCCTCACCTCCTCCTGTCCTCCTCCTCCTCTCCTCTCCTCCCTCCTCCTCTCCTCCTCCTGTCCTCCTCCTCCTCTCCTCCTCCTCCTTCACCTCCTCCACCTTCCTCCACCTCCTCACTCCTCCACTCCTCCTCCTCTCCTCTCCTGTCCTCCTCCTCCTCTCCTCCTCCCCTCCTCCACACCTCCTCCACTCCTCCACCTCCTCCACACCTCCTCCTGTCCTCCTCCTCTCCACCTCCTCCCTCCCTCCTCCTCCATCCTCCTCCTCCTCTCCTCCTCTCTCCTCTTCCACCTTTCTCCCTCCTCCTGCCTTCCTCCTCCTCTCCTCCTCCTCCTGTCCTCCTCCTCCTGTCCCTCCTCCTCCTCCATCCTCCTCCTCTCACCACCTCCACCACCCACCACCCACACCCCACCTCCCCCACCACCTCCTCCCCCCCTCCTCCTCCTCTCCTCCACCTCACCACCTCCTCCAACCTCCTCTCCTCCTCCTCCCTCCTCCTCTCCTCCTCCTCCTCCTCCCTCCTCCTCCTCCTCCTCCCTCCTCTCCTCCCCTCCAACCTCTCCAACCCCCCCTCCAACCACCACTCCTCCCCTCCTCCACTCCTCCACCACCCCACCACACCACCCCACTCCACCACCACCACACCACCACCACTCCCACCACCTTCCTCCTCCACCTCCTCCACCACCACTCACACCAACCCTTCTCCACCTCCACCTCCACCTCCTCTCCTCCTCCTCCTTCCTCCTCCTCACACCACACCATCCACCCACCACCCTCCTCCTCTCCTCCTCCTCCTCTCCACCCTCCTCCTCCTCCTCTCCTCCTCCTCCTCTCTTCCTCCTCCTCCTCCTCCTCCTCACACCTCCACCTCCTCTCCTCCTCCTCTCCTCCTCCTCCTCTTCCTCTCCTCCTCCTCTCCTCCTCCTCCTCTCCTCCTCCTCTCCTCCTCCTCCTCTCCTCCTCCTCCTCCTCCCTCCTCCTCTCCTCCCCCTCCTCCTCCTCCTCTCCTCCTCCTCTCCTCCTCCTCTCCCTCCTCCTCTCCTCCTCCTCCTCTCCTCCTCTCCTCCTCCTCCTCTCCTCCTCCTCCTCCTCTCCTCCTCTCCTCCTCTCCTCCCCCACCTCACCTCCTCTCCTCCTCCACCCCTCCTCCTCCTCCCCTCCTCCCCTCCTCCTCCCCTCCTCCTCCCCTCCTCCTCCTCCCCTCCTCCCCCCTCCTCCCCTCCTCCTCCCTCCTCCCTCCTCCCCTCCTCCTCCTCTCCTCCTCTCCTCCTCCTCCTCCTCTCCTTCTCCTCCTCTCCTCCTCTCCTCCCCCTCCTCTCCTCCTCTCCTCCCCCTCCTCTCCTCCTCCTCCTCTACTCCTCCTTTCTCCTCCTCCTCCTCTCCTCCTCTTCTCCTCCCCTCCTCCTCTCCTCCTCTTCTCGTACCCTCCTCTCTCCTCCTCCTCTCCTCCTCTCCTCCTCCTCTCTTCCTCCTCCTCCTCTCCTCCCCCTCCTCTCCTCCTCTCCTCCTCCTCCTCTCTTCCTCCTCCTCCTCTCCTCCCCCTCCTCTCCTTCTCGTCTCCTCCTCCTCCTCTCCTCCTCGTCTCCTCCTCCTCCTCCTTCCTCCTCCTCCTCTCCTCTTCCTCCTCCTCTCCTCCTCCTTCTCCTCCTCTCCTCCTCCTCCCCTCCTCTCCTCCTCCTCCCCTCCTCTCCTCCTCCTCCCCTCCTCTCCTCCTCCTCTCCCCTCCTCTCCCCTCCTCTCCTTCTCCTCCTCTCCTCCTCCTCCTCTCCTTCTCCTCTCCTCCTCCTCCTCTCCTCCTCCTCTCCTCCTCCTCCTCTCCTCCTCCTCTCCTCCTCCTCCTCTCCTCCTCCTCTCCTCCTCTCCTCCTCCTCTCCTCCTCTCCTCTCCTCCTCCTCCTCTCCTCCTCTCCTCCTCCTCTCCTCCTCTCCTCTTCCTCCTCTCCTCCTCCTCCTCTCCTCCTCTCCTCCTCTTCTCCTCCTCCTTTCCTCCTCCTCCTCTCCTCCTCCTCTGCTCCTCCTCTCCTCCTCCTTTCCTTTTCCTCTCCTCTCCTCCTCTTCTCCTCCTCTCCTCCTCTCTGCCTTCTCTCCTCCTCCTTCCGTCCTGCTCCTCCTCTCCTCCTCCCCTCCTCCTCCTCTCCTCCTCCTTCTCCACCTGTCCTCCTCCTCTTCTGCTCTTCCTCCTCCTCCTCTCCTCCTCCTCCTTTCCTCTTCCTCCTCCTCTCCTCCTCCTCCTCCTCTCCTCCTCTTCCCCTCCTCCTCACCTCCTCCTGCCCTCCTCCTCCACCCTTCCTCTTCCCCTCCTCCTCTCTTCTCTTCTCCTCCTCTCCTCCTCTCCTCCTCCTCCTCTTCTCCCCCTCTCCTCCTCCTCTCCCCCTCTCCTCCTCCTCTCCTCCTCTCCTCCTCCTCCTCTCCTCTCCTCCTCTCCTCCTCTTCTCCTCCTCCTCCTCTCCTCCTCCTCCTTTTCTCCTCCTCCTCCTCCTTCTTCTTCTTCTTCTTCCTCTTCTTCTTCTCCTTTTTCCTCCTCCTCCCCCTCCTCCTCCTCCTCCTCCTCGTCCTCCTCCTCGTCCTCCTCTTCACTGTTTTGAGAGGTGTCTTGCCCTGTAAGCCAGGCTGGAGTAGGGTGATGCAAAAATAGTTCACTGCAGACTCAACCTCCTGGGCTCAAGCGATCCTTTCACCTCAGTCCCCGAACTAACGAGGACCACAGGTGTGCCATCACATCTGTCTAATTTAAAAGTATTTTTTTTTTTTTGTAGAGATTGATCTTACCCAGGCTGGCATGCATTTTTTTTTCATTTTTTATTTTACTTTGTTGATGAGAGAAACACTGACATACAGGTGTGGTCACTTGGCTCTGGTGGGACCGGGAAAGGAATGAGACAGAAAGCATGCAGAGCTGGAGTCTGGGGCAGACCCAGGGACGTACCTGTGCCTGCAGGATAACTGAAGTTCAAGAGCCCAATGGAAAGGTTCTTGCTCAGGCCA